>NC_134365.1:175151233-175305633 GCF_035582795.1 Mycteria americana
CAGTTCATATTAAACCTCTTGATGTGAGCTATGAATTCAATATCTGGCATTTTTGAAAACCATAGCACTATCAAATGCTGTCTGGCTACACATGAAAATTTGTTTGTGTAGCTCCAGTATCCCTAACCATTAGCTAGATTCTACTTTTAGCTTTGCAGCAGTGTTGCTGTATACCCACAAGTGGATGATATATATAATAATATTTGACTTAAGGCTGTAAGGTATTGTAACTCATACTTGTGATATTCCATCAGAAATGAAAAAATAAATAACAGTTTATGACCACCTTCAAAAATAAATGAAAAGTAAATGAACAAAAACAAAGGCAGTCCATAAGCCTGAAAGCTGAAGGGAGTTTTGAGAAAAGATAAGTCTGTAATGTTTGTCAAAACTATGCTTAGCTCATTTGTGAGTTTATCTTATGCCCGTGCTGATATACACCCGCCCATAATCAGACTTCTGTTTAGGTAATCTTTGTGAATTTGGAAAAGAAAGAGTGGACCTATATTTGTTTAGGATAGATCTAATGCACAGCACTGTGTTGTCTGCCAGCTTCCTTGTGTTGTGTGTCTTACCTTTCCTTAAAGCCACATATGACAAAAAGAAGTCATGTAGGAAATTTTGACAGTATAGGAGGATTTTGATAGTGGACATGTAAGATTTGAGAGTGCTGACATTCAAGATGCCCTGTGGACACTCATAGCAAATCTTCCGTGTGATACAAAAAGTAATGTGGATGCATGAAAAAGTAGAAGGAAGAGAAAGAGAATCCATTAAGAGCTCTTTTCCTGGCCTGGTACAGTAGAGCTATAAAGATCTCTCTTGTGGTAAGTTCTTGTTAGATTTTTGAATACCTAAATTTTCAAATGAAAGGTATTTTCAATTTTCAAATCAGGAAAGGCTGATTATTTTGCTATAACTTCACTAAACAAACATGGGGTTTCCACAATCTCATTATATGCAAATACACATAATAATTAGGCTGTTGGCTAAATCTAGTAAGAAACATGAAAAATTTTTAATTATTTATATAAGCTGAATGGCTTTATTGGTCAGCCTGGTAGCCCTATCACAGTGAAAAGTAGTGATTAATGCACTGTTCTAACAGAGAGGAAAAATAGGTTGAAAACCATTCAAGGAGAGAAAAGATTTCTCCTTAAATCTGTTTAGCAAGCTATAGAACATTTAGTGAAAATTTAGTATCTTGTTCTCTTTCTTTTTTTTTTTTTCCCCAGCTGCATTTTGTTTTCAATATATCCTTGATATATTTCAGGTTTATATATGTGTGTGTGTGTATGTATGTGCATATATATTAACATGTCAGGGTATATTTTGGTGACTGTTGCAACTGGGCAACAGAAGTGGGATTTATCCTCCTTTCAACCAGTTAACTAAGTTCTCTTTATTTTCAGTGTAAAAAAAAAAAAGATAATGCAAAGAATATAAACACCACCCTAAAATAAATATCAAAACAGGCACCTTCACAGCTTGAATTCTTCTCACCTGTGGGCCTCTGCTGACTATAGAGGGAAATAATTTTTAGATGGCTAAACTTCATTCTAAGGAATCCTGCCTCTAGACTCTCAACACTCAGTCCAGGGAGATATGTTATTACTCAAACTCAGGTACCCTCAATATTGTTACTAAGTGAGGTTTTACATTTTGGTCCTAGATGTCTAAAGTTGTAGTTAGGCTTTGAAGTCTTTCTGTGTATCTCTCTCTGAAATAAATTCCCAGGGTCATGCAAAAAGTTTGAATGGAAAAGAATCTAAATCCTAAAGTCCCTAAACCCAGACTGTCTGATTAACTCTTCAAATGTGCATAACTTAGAAGTAATAAGAATTATGCTAAGAATAGGATGATAGTACTTCCTAGCATGATTTTTGGCACAAAAAAGACTACTGTTTACAGTTGAACCAATACATGATAAACTAGGTAATTCTGACTGCATACTTTACATCAGCATTTGTATTAGATCTTCTGTTCAGAAATATGGGACTTTTTGAAGTCTTGCTTTTCCCTCGCCTTCCCTTCCCTTCCCTTCCCTTCCCTTCCTTTCCCTTCCCTTCCCTTCCCTTCCCTTCCCTTCCCTTCCCTTCCCTTCCCTTCCCTTCCCTTCCCTTCCCTTCCCTTCCCTTCCCTTCCCTTCCCTTCCCTTCCCTTCCCTTCCCTTCCCTTCCCTTCCCTTCCCTTCCCTTCCCTTCCCTTCCCTTCCCTTCCCTTCTCTTCCCTTCCTTTTGTTCTGTTCCTTTTCTGTTTTTCTCCCTTCCTTCCTCCCCTCTCATCTCTTGGGTCAGATGAAGTATAGATCCAGGTACTGCTTTTATACCTGTGAAAATTGCTGGTAAGATTTGCTGCTGCTTCTCTCATAGGAAAAGTATGCTATCTTTAGCTTTACCTATCTTATTTGTATTTTAATGATGCAAAAAATAACATTATTTTGTAAGTAATTGAAAAAATGCAACTAAAATTTTTTGTAAAACAAAGTGTTACCTGGAAAATTCTGTATATAGTCACAGTGTTTTGCAGAAACCTTTAATATGCACAAACTGACAGCCATGTGGATAAAAATGATTAGCATGGATTTGAACTCTTATTTCTGTTATATTTTTAAAGTGAGATTAGTGTGATGTGTTTTATAATCAATTTGAAATGATCACACATCATTTCTCACCAATCTGTATGCCAATACTTTGACAGAATAACAAACTATATACAATGTAAATGGAGTTCTAGGCAGTGATGTATCCCTACTGCTATGGCATATAAAATAAAAGAGAATGAGCAACTTCTATTGTGAAGACAGAAAGTACAGTTATGGAGCCACAAATAAAATAATAGGCTGTGACATGCTAAATATCTCTTTCTAGTTAAACACAAGCAATGCTAAGAGATGTTTGGTAGTTTGTAGCTGACATTTCCATTCCCTGCTTCATATTTTTCTTCCTGCTCCATCCACGCATCATTTCTAACCAATCTATAATTTTTCAGTCATAAGTTCTTGTAAGAGAAAGAGAATTCTGAGAAGCAAAAGAACATATTCCATGAATTAGAAATAAATTAAGAATTTTCTAGAACTCAAGGTTAGACTATTGTCAGAAGGAGTGGCTTTAGGAGAAAAATGATGTGTTTCATTTTTGTACCAATACACAACATAAAGTGGCTCAAGAATTTATTTGGTCCTGCACCAGTAGTGGAGGACCCACAAATCCTTTCCACTCGTTTTGAATTGTGATCTTGTAAGTCACAAGTGCAGACAAAGCAATCATCACTGGCACTCGGTGGATCTGGTTTCCACTTACATGCTTGGAAAATGTATGTGTTACACGCGGCGGTGAGAATGTCAGCTGTAATTCAACAATGACAATCAAAAAAAGAACAAAGATAGTAGAAGGAATATGATGAATGTACAAATGCATATATAAAAGTGTGTCATGAAAATACAGTGTGTTTGGCAGTTGTTTTTGGTGCTGAGAGCCTTCATTCATGGGAGATAAGTAAAGTTGATTTACACGTATTTCAACTCTTTCCTTTCTGAAAGATTTCTAATAGCTTTTCAAGATAATAGAGTCCTTTACTTTGTAGTTAATTTGAGATTGATGTTTACGGTTAACAATGGGGTTTTTACCTAATTTATATATTTTTCTCTGTTTCATGAAACTGAATTTATGACACACTTTTTGATGTGATCTTTAGATTCAAAAAACATCATTAAGAAAATGTATAATCAGTACTATGTTACCAATGAGTGAGAAGAAAAACAAATTGTATTAAATGAGTTGATTGCTTTCTCCACACAATTCTACTTAGTTTCTGTCTTCACACTGGATGTTTTATTTTATGAATCAAAACAGTCATGAGTTTAACAAATAAATCTAGAGTTCAAAATTCCATTTTGTTAATGTGAATTTTCCAGGAAAAAAAGTACACAATTGTACTTATCTTCTTTTTATAAATATCTGTATTAATTAAACAGGTACAATCCCAGAAAACCAACACAACAGATTTGCAAAAATGATAGAAGAGAGGTTATTTTTCACATATAAATGAACGTTTGTCTCCTCTTTCTTGTAAATCCATATAAGCTCTATTTTCAACTCTAATTTAATATCTTGTTTACATATCTATATATGTATACTAAGAGAAGTTAAAATTCATGAGATTGAATATTTTTCTGCTTTGCTTCATGCACATCAAACAATATATGCGTGCATACATAATCTAAAATGGTTTTGACCATTTAGAGTAAATATATACTTGTTTTCAAACCTTACCATTCATGTGTCTTAAAACCTGTATATTCCTAACATCCCTTGGCCATGTAACAAGGTATCTTTCACCTCTAACATGAAGATAATACCAATGACAAATGCAACTACCGTAAATAAACAATGGTAACTGTTGCTATGTAATTATGTTATTTCTTCCCTTCCCTTCCCTTCCCTTCCCTTCCCTTCCCTTCCCTTCCCTTCCCTTCCCTTCCCTTCCCTTCCCTTCCCTTCCCTTCCCTTCCCTTCCCTTCCCTTCCCTTCCTTTCCCTTCCCTTCCCTTCCCTTCCCTTCCCTTCCCTTCCCTTCCCTTCCCTTCCCTTCCCTTCCCTTCCCTTCCCTTCCCTTCCCTTCCCTTCCCTTCCCTTCCCCAAAATCCAGCCGAGCTACAGATGATGGTTTCTCCCATGGGTTTCTCTTCAGCATCTCTGAGTGTGTGCCAGTGTTTCAAACTCTGGGAGCACACATTAGCAACACTACTGCTCATAAGGATAGGAGACTGGAATGGCCAGTAAATTTTACTTTGGGCTGCACATCTCATTAAGTAATTTATATTGTTCCTGAAAAACTGCAGGGTAATAAGGAGGCAGGAAAGGTGCCAAAGAACGATTAAGAGGCAATAAGATATGTACCAATATGAGGATTTATTTTGAATAAAGTTTCGATGAAAGAGATAAGGAAGCCTACAGACTATGGCCTAGACGTTTCGTAAGATTAATTTTTTTTTTTTTTTCATCCAAACCAGAGTGAGCTCTGGTGTGTGTGATACAGCTGTGGTATTACTATGATATTAATCCCTAATCTGAAATGGAAACACTGAGAAAATCAGCCTTGAGGCAATGAAAGGGAAAGAAATATTTTTTTCTATAGAAAATTGTATAAAGATATTTTACCCAATGAATGATTATGAGAGCAAAGGTTAAAAAGCCATCCTTAACTGACAGGTGAATAGTTATGATCATTTAATTGTTTCAAACATCTACAGGAAATTCTCTTTCATGAGACATATTTGCATTACAGAGATAAGCTGGAAGCATTGTTAAAGAAAATTAAGGACACTTTGACATGAAGTCTGGAGTATTGCTACAATAATTTGCAAGATTACACTTGGTAAAAATATGGTAATCATTTAAATAATATTTACCTATGGTGAATTAAAAAATGTAGACCTGAGAAAACATAATTCTACAAGTATAAACGATAAAGGACAGCTAAACAAGAGAAACATAATAAAGAGTCCATGATCTGTACAGTGGAACTTTTATTGATGTAAAAGTTCTTTAGTGCTTTAAGTCTTTGAGAGCTTAAAAATATATGTCTCTTGTTTTCTTAAATACTGTATTGGAAAAAATTTCAGAATGACAGCCTATGTCATCAGTTGTGATCATTCATCTGGCTTCATCTCATCAGTGATAAAATCTAATGCTCTGAATGAAATGAACACTTCACAAATGTGAAGCTGTCCAGCTCTGTAATATTAATCCTGTAGGTCTCAAAATCTTTGCATCTAAAAATAAATGTTTACACTTTAAATTTCTCAACAATATTTTTTTTGGGGGGGCGGCGGGGGTTCTTTTGTTTTCATTGACGAGACAGTACTTACTATGTTTAGTATGTCTACTTTGACCTTGCAGACCCAGAAATAGTTTTATGATTAATGTTTAGGAACAACTGCAGTAGTTAATCAACTGGTAATTTAACTGTTTTATGTAAACAAACCAGGCTCTTTCCTGCATGCTTTATGTTCTGGGTAAAAGTTTTTATCAGTAGTTTGTCAGACACTTGGACTTTAGGGTGGTGAGAGAGAAATATCTCTTGACATGAACCTGTTTCTCCTCAGTGAAAGTTCTTATTTTTAGGCCGTTTGCTATTCCAAGGATGTTTTGGTTATCTTTTGTGGGGAAAAGAAAACCAACAAAGAAAAACAACCAACACGCCCCCCCCCCCCAACAAAAAAAACCCCTTGGTTATCCAGATGCCTAATATGAACTGTTTTTCCTCTTATTTCAAAGAAGCTTTATGAACAAACAGGAATCCTTCATTTGTTTTTGCCTAATAGTATAATGTTTACTTGTATATTTTCATGAAACTATCTAAGCAAAGTGTATGTGCTGTACATTTGAGTACAATATAATGCTTTTCCCATGACTCAAGAAGTTAAGTTTGGATAGTATCATAATCCTCCGTAATTTTTAATGTTAGAATTTTTCATTTTGTCTTTAGAATTCTTTTACCATTATGTACATCTCATCTTTCTACTTTTAAGGCCTCTTATTTAAACAGCAGAATTGGATGGATCATAATCAAGGTTTATACTTTTTTTTTCTCATTATTTGTATATCTTTTTTGCTACTTAGGCTTACTAGATATAGATCTCTGCCTTTGCTGGTTTCAACCTGCCTTTTATTATTACGTTTTACCAGACATCTTTTCACTGGTGTGTGTGTGGGTCTGTCTAGTTCAGAACTGTTGCATTAGCAGTGTTTATATAAATGCATACATGTATCTGTTCCTGAGTAATAAATTGCTTATTGTATTCTGGACAAAAAGCAAATTAAATTTAATAGACAGCTTTACTTCCAAAATATGATTTTATTTCTATAAATAAATTTCATCACCCATGCACAGATACATCAATAAAAAGTATAAAATTATTTAAAAGAATTATTTCAATGGTAATTGTTATTAGCTCTTATTGTTTTATTTAATCTATCAATGATAGATTATCAATTAATATCTGATTAAATTCATGCCTTTCTGTTCTTTATTTGAAAAAAATCACATGATGACTTATCCATGTACACAAAATAAGAGGATCATAACAGTTGTTGGGCAGGTAGATAAGTTTAATTACACTGAAATAAATAATTTATCAAGAAAGAGTTAATAAAAGCTATTTGGAAGCATATTCAATGTCCAGTGCCTGTGAATGTGGTAAAAAATAATGATAAAAATAAATCAGATACTTCTTCTTGTGCAATGTTTTTAGCACACATTAACACATGTCCTTGCAAATTAAATCTTGCACTGTGGAAAATATCACTGCAGAAAATATTTGGCTCATTCAACAGGCCTAGTAATTCTTTATGTGTATTTAATAAAATAGGAATAAAACTGAGTTTGAATCTGAACCTGTGCATGCTGCACAAGTCCCTCACCAGCACCACAGAAAAAACATACTAGCAATGGAATTGATAAAATGATTGTAATACAAAAACTGGCAAACATGACATACAAAAGTAACCAATGTAATGTCACAATAAAAGTAGATTCTTATTGAAAGTGTACATTTCTTGTACAAGGGTGCATTTTATTTTTATTTATTTATTTATTTTAAATTATTTTATTTTCTCTAAAGTCTATAAATTGTAATCAAGTACTCTAAGCCCATGCAAACATGAAGAAATAACAAGAAAGAGTAATTTAGGATGAATGGTCTAGATGTAGCTAAAAAACCCCAGCGGTAATAATTACTAGATATTCACAATATCTCTTAAAATTATACAAAGTTTCTTTTCAAAACAAGTATTTTTGTAGATCCCATACAATGAACCAGAAGGAGGTCATGAGATGAAAGTTATATATATTTTGGTGGGATAGGTACCTGAGTACATGTGGGTCAATTAAAGAATTATCGGGAGATGTGCCTGCTCTGAGGATTGTGTTCCAAATATTCATCTGGCTTTGCATACAGGTTACAGATTCCACATTATAACAGCAACTGAGAAAAAGTCATTATTAGCCTGAGGACTGGAACTGCTACTAGCTGTTAGGATCTTCTAACTTTCTTTTACTAATGAAATTCTGAGTCACTTAGTAAAAAACTGAAAGTCTGCCTTTTTCCTAGGGCTCTTCAGAAGTCAGATGACATGCATGCGTACATTCTGAGGCTACAAAAGAAACTGAGAGATCATCCTGACGAGATGATAAGGATCTGTCTGCATGCAATTAAAGTATAAAAATGTATACGTTGCATTGAAAATGCAGTTATAAATGCAGCAGCAGCAAAGTCAGAAAATCTGAATAAAGAACACCAGTGAGTTTGCTGTTTTAGTTTTTTTCTTTCTTTGTTGAAAAAGTTTTAAAACTTTTAAACCGTGTATTGTATGTGAGTCTGATGAGTATATATAAGTATATAGAAAAGTTTGTTCAGAAATAAATTGTGTGACGTCCTATGCAGCTAGCTGATATGCCTCCATACTGGATTTTCTGTGTGTTTGCTTTGCAATTTAACCTCATTTAGATAGCAAGCTTCCTGAAAAGTCAGAAAATGCAGAAGTCCAGTCAATGCATAAATATGGTGAGATGTAAAATATCACAGAGCAAGAGAGACAACACATTTATATAGATGACTGTAGGCAAACAACTTTTCCTTTGCTTGTCATATGAGCTGGCTGTATACATGCCAGTGGCAATCCAGAAACTTCACAGTACTATAGTCACAGCATTTTGTCTCAGTTAATAAACCCCTCCTCTCAGGAGGCACAGTGCTGCGCTAATGCTGCCACGTGGCTCCTGGATTATGGCCAGCATATGCCCTGCCAGATTGGATTGTGGGCAGAGCAAGCTCATGTCACGCTGCACCTGCCCATGCAGACACAGTGTCTGCTTTCTCAATATTCTTGTCTGTTCCATTGTCACTGTGTCTGTGGTGTGAGAAGCTGCCACTGAAGACTTCAGACAAATTGCATTGAAGGCTGTGGAAACTGAAAATGGATTTTGATATGAGGCTCTATGTGAAAAATTTCATTTACTGTTTAAGTTTGAAATACTTTTTAAAATATTCAAACAAATTATCCAAAGCTACTTCAAACTGAAAAATTAGCATCAGACAATTTCCACATACTGGCAAAATATCTCAATAGATAGAAATTGCAGTAGTTGGGAATATCTCCATATATATTTCTTTCTCTGAATATTTGTACCACACTAATTAAAATTGTGTCTTCCTACTATCTATGTTTTTTCTGTTTGTTTGTTTGTTTGCTTATTTTAGTATGTACTTTTTCACTTCTGCATGGTTAGGGTTAAAGCATTTACATAATTTCTATACTTAGATCAGCGGGTATGCCAATAGAATAAAAAGGTTCCATAAACACTTCCAAATCTTTGTACTCAGATTGAAGTCTGAGAAAGTTTATATCCTACGTATTTCTTGAGGATAAAATTATTTGAGATCATTTTCAGAGGCCTACAGAATTAGTCAATAAACAAAAACCAGAAGCTTTGATGTATAAAATAATGTTTTGTACTCTTTTTTTCTATTTTTTTAACTAGATCAATTAATTTCCAAGGAAACTACACTAGCTGCTCCATATCTTTTAGCTAAATGTAATATGGGTTGCTTAAAAATTAAAAAAGGTACAGTTAGCATTATTTTGAATTTGAAGTACAAATTCATCTTGTTTTCACAACAAAATATTTCACAGATTCACAGAAATTTAGAAAACACAAAATGTTTTTATAAATCACTCTTCCACATGGGGATCTTCTGCTGTAATATTTTGTAAAAAGTCTACTTATATTGTGGTGTCTTTTTTAACAGTTATAATCATAAAGAAGAAGAAACTTGGGAAGTGGGGCCAAAAAAAAAAAAAAAAGAGGACTTGAAAGATACTTGTCAAAATAACAGTTTGTACTGCTTATTGACAGACCCCTAAAACCTAAAACTGGTTGAGAGGGATTTAATTTGAGTGACAGAGTCATCTCACACCTGATGCAATTCTTTATAATAAATCCAAATTCTTTCTGGTGGGTTTATATACACCTGCCAAAAATCTTATCTAATACTAAACTCCAAATAAACAGTTCTAAACAAACAGTTTAGAAAAAAGTTCCAGCCATCATAAGTTTTAAAAAGTGAGCTAGATAGACATGGAGCACCTAAATGGAGGTAGGAACTAATGAATAAGAATCAAATGCTTACTCTATACTGCTTGGAAAAGCTAGCACTTGTCTGTCTGCTTGGGAACAAAGATCACATCTTTTTGAACCTTTCTCTATGCAACATATTTTCCGTTAGATAAAACTCTACCTATATTAGAGATGAGTATGTCACTTTGATCATCTTTGGGGCTGTCATCAAGATTTTCCCTTGTCAAAAGCAGTTGGAGAAAAATTACCCATATTAAAGATTTTCATGGAACAACTAAATTTGTGATGGAGATTTAAGTTCTCATCATGTTTGTCTTTTGAAAGAAGAAGTATTTATCTTGAACAATGTATCCCTGTGAATCCTGAGTATCCATGTGCATCATTCTCTAATGATACACATATTCTTGTTACAAAGATGACCCTTAAACTTCAGATATTTCAATCTTCTTGTCAGTATTTCCTGTTTTCAAGGGCTCATGACCCTTTCAGACATGTTTAATCTCTTTATTGGTTAAACTTCTTATGTTTATAAAGTAAACGTTCCTAACATGAAAAAAAGGAAGGAGAAAGAGAGACAAAGGTATGTCAGCAGAAATGTGTTTAAAAGACAGGTGTTATAGCATCAGTACAGCAAATCCTAAGTTCTTTGTAAATTTGGACCGATTTTTTTAGTAAACTGTGGCAGGCACAAGGCTGGTGCAGAACTTTGTGAGTGTATTTGGTTAGAAAAAGAACTGTCATTCATATGAAGAAAGCTATATAAATTTATAATTTCATTTCATAACATGAAAGCTCATTGGGATTATAGTATCAGTGCTGGAGGACAAAATGGAAAGTTCATGAATTTTAGATAGTCTATAGACATGGGATTAAAAAAAAAAAAAACAAAATGAAAACCAGTCCAAATGTTGTCAGAGAGGATTTATGGCTTTGACGGGGTTTTTTTTGTCAACCTTAGTAAATTGTCTTTATCCTTCAGCATGTAGTCAAGAACCACTGCCTGCTGCAACTTGTGAGATGTTGGAACCTGATGATATAATGCCACAATCAATGTAACTAAACAAAAATGAAGTGCAGAACAATTGATATGAGTAAACAGAAACATACACCTATTCTTTATATAGCAGCTGATCAATTATACTGGGTCAGAAACTGGTCCAAAGCACAATAGATTTGTTTGAAATAAATTATTCATTTTTAATTACTTCAAATGGCCTTTAGTGGCTTGATTTTTTGGAGTCTTTTTCACCTTTACTCCAAGTTTGCATGCATTTAATTGTGGCTAGTGAAAATTCACATACTTGAATGGATTTGTTTAGCTAGGTCTAAATAAGACACAATAGCAGTCTGATCCATAACCCAATTAAATTTATGCTAAGACTCTCTCTTTTATTTTAGGATGATCTTGTTCAAAGCCTGGTGCATTTGAATATTTTACCTACCTTCCTATAATTCTGTAGGTTAGCAAGATTTTCCCAGGTATCATACCGTATTAGATTTCTAGTTAAAGTCATCACAGTTTCTATCAGCCTTAGTACCAGACTTTTTATTTACGCACCCACCCCCCTGCCCATGGATCTAGTCTGCTAAATTTAAGCATATAGCTTATATGTTATATTAAAGCAGACAGGGGTTTTTCTGGTTTTTTTCTTCTTTTTTTCTTTCTTTTTTTTCTTTTCTGGAGACATTCAAAGGCACCTTTTCTCTGCTGTTTGGTGAATTAGCTTTATGAAGACTAAGTCTCTAAAATCTTAACATTGGACAGAAGTTAGATGTTTTAATTAAATGTTTGGGGTCTCTTATAAATTTCTTTTTATTACTTGCTTGTGAAAATGGAGAAAGCAATTCAAATTTTACATTGGTAGCATCTACATTTCATATTTGTAAATGGAAGTCATATGAAAATAGAGATAATAGCATAAATGATAATATTAGATAATCTAATAAAAAGTACTGTAAATGTTACAAAAATAAGAAGAAAGAGGAGGAAAAAATACTAAGTCTTCAGCTTTATCCCAGTAAAGAAAAAATGGACCAGTTGTATTGCAGATATAGCTAGTCAAGCCATTAATCTTCAAATATTGATTCTAAAAATTAAAAAATATGTAACGATTATAAATATAACTCACAACTGAATTTCATAGAAACTGTACTGCTTTGATGATTCATGCTAAAATGTTTTCATTTGCTAATGAAGTGAGCTTTACATGTACTTTACCCAAACCAGTGAATCTTCCTCTCCTTTACAAAATCGTTGGAGTAACACCAATCTCTCTACTGATTCTTGAATTTCCATTGTAGTAATAATACGTGTATATTTTTGAATAGTTAGTAATGTCATGTCCCTCACTAAAGTCTGGTTGCCTGTGACTATTTATAGTTAAAGTTATAAATAAACTACACTTATTACTGAGTACAGAAACAGTTGGAAAAACTCTAACATTTTCACAGACAGCAGGCTCATTATTTACATTTTATCCAGTTATATACCTTTTTGTTTTGACTGAAGTAAAATTTTAGTTAGGAAAAAAAATGCTGCTTGGAACTTAATTGTATGGAACTAATTTTTCTGTCTATCTATATTTGTATTTATATTGATATCCATATCCATATGGATATCCATATGGATATCTATATCTTTATCATCTATATCTGTATCTATTTCTATATCTATATCTATATCTATATCTATATCTATATCTATATCTATCTATCTAGTCTGCTAAGGTAATCTTGTTATGCCCATTCAAACATGCTTGAGAACATTAGTCCTTGTTTTTTCTAAAATATATTTTGAAAAGTGCTTATCAGCTACTTGTTTGTAGTCTTAAGATATTTTTTGCCTTTGACAAATTTCAGAATGTTAAAAGCATCAAAGAGTAGTTGGCTTTGTGTTGCCTGCAGAACTCAAAAGTTAGGTGTGCAGCTCTGGAAGAGGAATTTCCAATGTTGACTTAGGTTTCTAAGTTCACACACTTCATTTTCTGAAAGGAAGAAAAGTTAGAGGCAAACTTTGGGATCTGTAACAACTAATGTACTGATCAGAGCTCTGTTTCCTGCATGGATTTTAGCATCTGGCTCAGGACTACGCATACAGTCTCCTTTATGAATCTAGGATTTTGAATTTTATAGTAAGTTGTAAGCTTCATAGTTTATATCACTCTTAGATGTGGAATGAAGTTTCAGGAACAAATACTGCCCTGTGAACATTTGGAGCCAAGACACTGTGCAGTAAAGCATTCAGGAGTCATGGATACTGTGAAGAAAGAAGGGCTTAATGCTGTTAAGAGGGTCAATGGGTAGCTTTGGTTCTGATTCCTGTTTTGCATTATGTCTTATTTTATTCAGTGGTTACCTAAACAGCTTATGAACACAGGAAACCATTCCCAGCTGAATGTCCTAGGATGGAACTATATGTGTAACACATAGCACTTTACTTTTGTAGTTCAACTGACATCCAGATGCTTCCACAACAATAAAGATGACAATGTCAATATGGATGAATACTAAGCATTACACTAACATTTCCATCCTCATTGAAAGTATTGGGATAGAGGTTTTTTACTAGTTTAAAAACTAAGTAAATGGATTCAATTAGTGACAGAATTTTACAATTTCGTTCCATTTTCTCTGATAACTCTTTTCAAAGTAGCAGTCCAGTCTCTGTACAAAAGCATATTGCAAGCAACTAACAAACAACATCCCAAGATAAAATGAAAACACCTTTGCTTCAGCTGTGATACAGCTAATTCACTGTACAGAGAAGTCTTCTGGTTTTGTCTAAAATGTGATTTCACCGTTAGAAAGATTCTAATATGTGATTTCACTCTTAAAAAGCAACTTTGTGTTCCAAATTTGTTCTACAATAACTTATAAGACTGCAATCAATCACCTGGGTCCTTTACTGCTCAAAATCAATCAACCCTGAATGTATTTGACTGCATGCAGAATTACCATTCACATATCAAATAAGAATATATATATATCACAATAGTTTATCTGTGCCCACTTACCCTATAAAATGCATATAACTTCCCCTAAATCCTGTGAAGAGATAAACAACTTATTTCCTCATTATGAGGAAAGTCAAGCTTAGCTTAAATTTGACAGCACTGTTATTTTTAAGTATTATATAACATATACTCTTGCTCATAATATCTACTGTAATTAATAGAACTAATGTGTGTGAATCAAATAGATAATGCACCCTTCAATAAGAAAGAAGACCATTTTTTTAATTAATGTTTTACAGGTCAGAGACAGTATTCTGGCCTTGAGGAAGAGAATCAATTTCATTTTAAAATAAGAGAGAGAAAAAAATCAGAAAGAAGGAAAAAAAACCCTAAGTGTCCCACTGATCAATGGTGGGAACCAGAGACTGTATGCTAATTAGCTCCCTTAGGTGGCTGCTATTTCTAAACTTGAGGGAAAAGTAATAAAATAATTCTTGCCATTGACACAAAGGTATATTAAGTTACACTTTTTAGCCTCTCTTTCCCAGTGCTATCACTACTCTTTGTGCACTTGCACACATAGACTTATCTCGTACTTTTTATGTGTAACAGGATAAATCTGATAAATATCAGATTTATGAGATTTATTCATATTACACATGATGTTTCTATCCACAAGGCAGAATGATCTTTTCTGTTACATAGTTTAAAAGAGTTAAATAGTTCCTAACTGATAAAATAACAACATGCAGCACTAAAAAATATTGGCAATAAGGAGTCCAATATAAGCCAGACTTCTGGTGGCTTACCCAGAACAGCAAGGAAGTTTTAGACTCAGTAATTCTATACCTATGTTATCAGCACTCATGCTAAGTATTTCCCCTTGCCCTCTAGACAGCAGTGTAAACATATCCTAGAATCTTTCATGTTCTTTTTCCATAATATGTGAACATATTTTACAATAGCAAAAATATTTCTGGAGCTTTTAATTTTATTATAGAAGACAAAACAGGAGAGCATAATTTCTGTTACGGTGACTTTTAATGACAAGTTGTTTACTGGAAGCATCTACTTTCTGTCTGGTTTTGGTGCAGTGAGATAGGTACCTTAGAATGCAGTTCAAACCATCTGCCTTAGAGTTTTGTCTTAGGATGGACTGAGTCACAACATGGTAATGCCTAATTCTCCTCAGATGTAGAAGTAGACCATGGAAATAATCCAATTCTTTTGGGGAAGAAAACCAGTTTTCAGACAGCTAAACTAAGATGAGACCAAATAATTTTGTTTGGTAACTACAATAAATAAAAAATTCAACAGAATGAAGAATGAAAAAAAAAAAACCAACCAAACAAACAAAAAAGAGCTATAAGCTATTTAGAAGTTCCAGGAAACAAATTATCAGCAGTTCTACCTATTTCCAGTTGTGCTGGTTTTGGCTGGGATAGAGTTAGTTTTCTTTATAGCAACTAGTATGGGGCTGTGTTTTGGATTTGTGCTGAAAACAGTGTTCATAATATAGAGATGTTTTAGTTGTCGCTAAGTAGAGCTTATACTAAATCAAGGACTTTTCAGCTTCCCATGCTCTGCCAGGTGCACAAGAAGCTGGGGGGACACAGCTGGGACAGCTGACCCCAGCTGACCAAAGGGATATTCCAGACCATATAACATCATGCTCAGCATATAAAGCTAGGGAAGAAGAAGGAAGGGGAGGACATTTGGAGTAATAGCATTTGTCTTCCCAAGTAACTGTTACGTGTGATGGAGCCCTGCTTTCCTGGAGATGGCTGAACACCTGCCTGCCCATGGGAAGTAGTGAATGAATTTGTTGTTTTGCTCTGCTTGTGTGCACAGCTTTTGCTTTTCCTATTAAACTGTCTTTATCTCAACCTACGAGTTTTCTCACTTTTACCCTTCTGATTCTCTCCCCCATCCCACCAGGGGCAAGTGAGCGAGTGGCTGTGAGGGGCTTAGTTGCTGGCTGGAGTTAAACCATGACACCAGTTCACCAAACTCCCCTCAAAATTCCCAATGACACAACCCTTCTTCTCCCTAACATTCATATATTTTAATTGGATATCGTGAATATTAAATGTGATTGAGAATATAGCCCAGGGTGTAGAAAAGTCCAATATTTAACATCAAAACTAATTTAGAACCTTGAATTGATTTTCTATGAAGACTGGACTGCTTTGAGTTTGATATTAAATTCTGTCCCTATCTATTTAGAAAGAGAATTATTTATTCAATGAAGTTAGGTAATCAAAATTTAAGTCTATATAATGACATGGAGAATGAAACAGAATACAGTTATTTCAAAAATTTGAAATTATTCAATACTCCTAATTTGGGAGAAGCAGCAAACAGAAACAAATATACAAAGAAATTCATGCCTTGCAATTGAATCTGCTATTATCCAGTGTCATAAAAACTGAAGTTACAGTTTGATTGTTTAAGTGCATCTGCTACTGGCAAAAGTGAAAGTGCACAATTAGTAAAGCAAGCATTTGTTTGTTGAATTACACTGTTAAATGTTTCACTGCATATTGCTTCTGAAATCAAGATGCTTTTATCTGTTCAAGTTGTCTTTTTGTTGGGTTGTTTGTTTTTTGTTTTTGTTTTGTTTTTTTTTTTTAACTAAATACAAATCACCCTAAAAACAATATTTCCAATGAAGTTTTCTAGAAGTATATTTTCTCCTTTTTTTCAGTCCTTTAGAAATGTTATATTTTGCATAAGCAAACAGTACAATTCAGTACTGGTTATAAAATATTTGCCCCTGTTTTATCCCAAACCTCCTTCAGGCAGTTCTCTGCAATTAATTTCATTCAAGTTTGACTCAAGTACTTTAGCTATCTGGCTACCTGTTGATTTCTTCCTGCAGATCCACTTTCTAGATACTACATTTCTAAAAACAAAATAAATAAATAAATGTTTTCTGCTTTTCTTTTTCTTGTTCTTAATTTCTACTGAATTGATATAATTACTTATTTCAACAGTTTAAATAAGATTAAAAAAATGCAGAAGTCTACTGTACAAAACAGAAAAGAAACATCATGGTGAACTCCATAATGCCTCATGTCTTCATGAGTATATATTGAAATAAAATGAGACAAGAAGAAATGGCACCTTTGCCATTTAAAGATATTTAATATTTAAAAAGATAGTTCAGATTTTCATGAATTAAGAGTACTGAAAAGTAAAGTCATGACAGTTCCTCTCATTCTCCTTCCATTATACATACAAACTCATGTGTCAGACTTATATTGTTTAGCTTGTTTTGACTGGTGAACACCAATATCATTGTCAAGAAAGGCCCAGAAGTTTCTTCTTTCCCCAAATTTCCTTAATGGGAACTAAATACTGAGTGTTATATAATCTTGTTAACTATTATAATCTCTTACAGATGTCAGTGTAATGCTCTGAAATATATCTTTATACTTACTGTGAAAGATTTGCCAGTGTCCTCAATTGCCAGTTTTAGATTTGAGAAGGTGCCAAAATGCTACTTTTTTCATACCAATCTACTGTATTGGATTTTGTTACATACCAATAGATTTTGCACTGTATTATATTATAAGAATTTTCCTAGTAGAATTTCTGCTGATGTTAGACCACTTCCTTTTCTTTCATCTGGATCATCACAATTGAAAGAAGACAGCAATGACATTTTTAATAACTGGGTTTTTTTCCCCTTCCTGAGGATAAGTGAGTGTATATGGGAGATGACTTTTTACTTTCTTTGAAAATCTGCAAACTATAATTTCATGAGCATGGGATGTAATCAGGAATAAAAATAACTTCTGTTTTCAAGTCCCATCAAGAACAGAAAATGGGAAATCTAATCATTTTGAACACAGTGCTAAAACAAGATGTGGTTTGATTGAGACTCCCTAGAATCTCCTTTATATGATACATATTAGAATTCAATTCACCTTAATTTTACAAGAGGGATATTATTTGACAAAGAGGCATGAAGCATGCTGTCATTATCCCTCTTTTGGGTCTGATCATTTTGATCACTTTTATGATGTAAACAGAAGGCTCATCTAAAATTTCACACCACTGCTAAAATTCTAAAAAATCCCCAAACCTCAAAACTCACAAACTTTTCACAACCATTTTCTTTAGTTATTAGTGACTTAAAACAAAAAAATACAGATCCAAAGTATTTTTCTCAAAATTTCAAAATAATGAGACAAATCCCAAATATTTGTGAATTATTTAATTAATAAGTCAGTTTAAAAAAAAAATACCTTCATGAAATACGTATTTATGTTGAAAATATAGCTCAATTCCAAAATGCAATTGACAGCTCATACATAATAGATATAACTGATCTTTAAAGTAATGGTACTTACTATGGTTAAATTATAGCATAGTACACATTCTCATTTTTCTTTAGTTTTTTCCTTATTAGATTTCTCTCTGCTTGGATTAGCATTATTATAGCTGTATACCTCTTTGAAATAAGTAATTACATAACCTTTACATAATTATAACATATTTTTATTTTAGAGAGCAAAAAAAGGGAGTTTGCTACGGGGAGGAAGGGGAAGGTTAGAGATGTGAACAATAAATACTTAATTTCACACCTTTTTTGTCTTTTTTGTAAATCACCCCTTGTATCGGGTTTGCATAGCAAGGTTTTGGTACCAGGGGCACTACAGGGGTGGCTTCTGTGAGAAGCTGCTAGAAGCTTCCATATGTCCGATAGAGCCAATGCCAGCCGGCTCCAAGATGGACCCGTGTGAGAGACTGAAAGAGTTAATGTCTCAAACATTGTGGTGACTTGAGGCGTTATTTGCATGGCGACAGCAGGTCAGCGAGCATGGGGTGGGGGAGAGCAAGAGCGGGATGTGGAGAGTGCGTCGGAGGATGCGCGGTTCCAGGTTCTGCCAGACCTGACCATGTATGGCCAGAGGTCACACAGAGCTGATCTGAGGAAAGGGCTTGCGACCTCCCGAGAGACCCCTCGCGACTACCCCCCTCCCCCAGAACCTGCACAGAACTTTCTAGAACAATAACCATGTAAGTCCTGAAGGGGCATACCTGGAGGCAGGGATTAGCTTATAAAAGGCTTGCCCCCCCCCCAGGAACCGCACTCACGCCCACCACTGGAGGATTGCCACGTCTGTCATCGTCATCACGGGATCCAAGGGTGGTGATACTTTTTCTTTCTCTTTCCTCCTCTCTTCTCTTTTCCTGTTCTTGCTTCTGTCTTCCTCTGCTTTTCCAATATATATATATGCAAGTTTGGGATCGGGTTGCCTGGAAAATAGCTCCATTGCCAAATCGCCTTTGTTCGTTCGTTAAACTCGTCAGGTTGTTAAGTTTGTCCATTTGTGGAATTTGCCAGTTAATAAAGTTGCTGGCCAGACTGTTCCTCTGAGTCATTGTCATGACTCTGCCGACCACGCAGCTCTGCCGAGCAGAGATCGGCCTTTGTCGGTACTCAAACAGTCGGGGAATCGAAAAGATTCACCCCTCTCGCAACCCACCGAGTGGGACGAGACAACCCGCCACTGGCCAAGGTCAAGCCAGTTGGTGATGGTGGAGGCGCAGACACCAAGGTCAGTGAAGAAGGAGGGGGAGGAGGTGCTCCAGGCACTGGAGCAGAGATTCCCCTGCAGCCCATGGTGAAGACCATGGTGAGGCAGGCTGTCCCCCTGCAGCCCATGGAGGTTAATGGTGGAGCAGATATCCACCTGCAGCCCATGGAGGACCACGTGCAGGAGCAGGTGGATGCCTGAAGGAGGCTGTGACCCCATGGGAAGCCTGCACTGGAGCAGGCTCCTGGCAGGGCCTGGGAACCCGTGGAGAGAGGAGCTCACACTGGAGCAGGTTTGCTGGCAGGGCTTGTGACACTGTGGGGGACCAACACTGAAGCAGTCTGTTCCTGAAGGACTGCACCCCGTGGAAATGACTCATGCTGGAGCAGTTTGTGGAAACTGCATCCCGTGGGAAGGACTCACATTGGAGAAGTTCATGGAGGACTGTCTCCCGTGGGAAGGACCCCATGCTGGAGCAGGAGAAGAGTGTGAGGAGTCCTCCCACTGAGGAGGAAGGAGCACCAGAGACAACGTGTGATGAACTGACCACAACCCCCATTCCCCGTCTCACTGCACCGCTGGGGAGGAGGAGGTAGAGAACTTGGGAGTGAAGTTAAGCCCGGGAAGAAGGGAGGGGTGAGGGGAAGGAGTTTTAAGATTTGATTTTATTTCTCATTATACTACTCTGATTCACTGGTAATAATTTAAACTAATTTCTCCAAATCGAGTCTGTTTTGCCTGTGACAGTAATTGGTGAGTGATATCCCTGTCTTTATCTCGATCCACAAGCCTTTCATTATATTTTCTGTCCCCTGCCCAGCTGAGGAGGGGAGTGATAGAGTGGCTTTGGTGGCACCTGGCCTCCAGTCAGGGTCAACCTACCACACCCCTGTTGCACAAAATCTCATAAACCACGTTTATGTTATTAAAAAAATGTAGTATCAACTTAATTAAGCTATTAAAGGTAAAAGAATTCCAAACTGCCTTTTTCTTTCAGTTAGTGGAATCTTACATTGTTTCATTTTCAGCACTTACCATTTCTACCTATGCATACTCAGATAAATCCATTTTCTTAAGAATAGGCAGAAATGCTTTCTAAGGTCTAAATATACCAAAGTTCAACCTCATTATGTACAAGTAGTATTCAGTGCTCGAACATATACCTGTACAATTGCAAGCGATCACCCCAGTGTTTTGCAGCACTGAGATTGTCATGATCATTTAATATCCATGGCTAACTGTCTGTGAGTCAAGCACTGCTGGCCTCCTGGGATTTATTTTAAGTGGACTGCAAGCTACCACAGCAGATGCTGCAAACTGATGATGAACGTAAAATCATTAGTGTAGTTATTTTGCAGTTCTTACCATCATGAGAGAGAGGGGGTTTTTTTGTTTTGTTTAGTTTTTTTTTTCCACGTTGTTGGTTTTTTTTCCCTCAAATGAAAAACGTCTTTGTTGTTAGTTCTGATAATTGAAGACTCATCTCCTTTTTCTTCAGGACACACAAAAAAGATTGGGGAAAAGTTTGTTGTTGTTGTTGTTTGTTGTTTTTAATTTTTATAATGTACTATAAGCTGTAGAAAAAACTCTGGAATTAATTATTTCAAATTAATGTAATAATCATATGTTATAAAATGACTTGGTCCTCTAGCATCATTAATAATAGATTATAATAAAACCCCCCAAAACATTAAGTCAAATCATTTATATAAAAAATTCAGGCAGGCAGACTTCTTTAGAAATTCTTTCCATTGCCATGTCATAGGGCTTCTGAAAATTAGGTTTTCCAAATAAAGCATGTAGCTGTTCTTTTGTGCCTCCAAGTTCACCTGTTTCAGAGGTTGGAAATTTTTTAACAGCTATCTAGTCCGTTTTGGAGCACACGTCTCAGATACCCCTTCTGACCAGAAGTGTAGTAAATCTGACAGATGGAGCAGGTTAATAGCTCCTAAGGTACCTCAAGTTTTACTACTCAAAGCTATTAATTCTAAACATTTATTCAGAGACCAATAGACAGCCAGAAAAAAATGAACTATATTAAAATCGCACATTCCAAACAACATGACTTTTAAAGGAGTAAACTTCTTTTCTGTGTATTAGTGTCAGTCTCCATATGGTTTTAAACTAAAGTTCAGTAAGAAGTGAAAGCTAAGAAGTCTAAATTCCAAATAAATGTTATCGTGAGAAAGTATTCATGCCACTACACTTTCTGGGTACCCTAAAAAAGAAAGATCACAGTTTCTAGACAGATGGAGAAAGTAAAATACTGTGTTACTACTGTAATATTCCAGTCAAGATATATAATGACACCTAAGAAATACCTCTGAATCAAAGGCAAATATTTTTCCCGTTTTTTCAGATTTTTCCCACAAGCAACTCTCCCTTCCCAGTCTTACTGCAGTTTGAGCAAACTGAAATCTGTCTGTGATTTGAACCGACTTTAGGATATTACATAGACAACTAAGTGTTATACAGCATGAAAACAACACATCCCACTCTTCCACATGGTCCCAGATATATGCTGAGCAAGAGGACAAACTACCACAAAGAGACACCCCACATGTAATAGCTCTTCCAGAAGATTAATATCATATAGTTATATACAGATTACATTGGAAATATCAACAGTATTGATGACAGTTAATGGGTCTAAGAACAAAAGCACCTGACTCCCATCCATTGTTAAATGGATCCTTTGGTGATTATTTTTTATATCAATACTGTAAAGTTCTTAATGTAGCTAGCTGAATCAATCAGTATTGATTAGTGTTGCAGTACTGTTACACAGAATTATTTTAGGAAAGTAAAAGGCAACAAACAAAAATTCAAGGCTTTATCATTATTATGAGAACCGTACGGGTTTACAGCCAAAAATTCAGTCTGAAGCACCTTTCCTGGTACAAAATCCTAGCACAGAATCACAGAATGGCTGAGGTAAGGAAGGCACCCCTGGAGATCACCTAGTCCAACTCCCCTGATCAAAGCAAGGTTAGATACAGTATGTTGCTCAGGGCTGTATCCAGTGAGGTTTTGAGTATCTCTAGCAGTGGAGACTCCATAACATCTCTGGGCAACCTGTTCTGGTATTTCATTGCTTTCACAGTAAAAACATTTTTTCTCGTGTTTAAATGGAATTTCGTGGTTTTCAGTTTGCACCTATTGCCTTTGTCTTTTCACTGGGTACCACTCAAGAGTCTGACTCCATCTTCTTTACTGCTACCCATCAGGTATTTATAAACACTGCTAAGATCCCCTTAAGCCTTTCACTTCCCTGGATTGAATAGTCACAGCTTTCTCAGCCTATCCTTGTATGCCATATGCTCCAAAACCTTAATCATGTTTGTTGCCTTTCAGTGACTTGCTCCAGTAGGTCCATGTCCCTCTTGTACTAAGGAGCACAGAGCTGCACCCAGCACTCCGCAAGTATCTCACCACTGCTGAGCAGAGAGGATCACCTCTCAGGAGGCTGTTCGCCACCTTTGCCACAAGGGCACATAGGTGGCTCATGGTCAACTAGTGCGCCAGGAAGCCCAAGGCCTTTTCTGACAAGATGTTCTCCAGCCAGTTAGCCCCTAGTTTGCACTGGTGCATGGATTAAATGGTTTACAGATTAAGCACTTTGCACCTTCATGTAATCAGTCTAGATAAACCCATGCAGATGTATAAACTGATGTACTGCATTTGCAGATGGCTCCAGACTACCTGGAAAAGATGTATATGTTTGATGAGTTAGTTTTAATAATATTATTTTAGGTTAATAACACTTTAAAAATTACCTTTCAGATCTGAACATTTTAAATGTTTTATTACCATGAATATTCCAATAAAGACAATAAGCATTTTTGTTCACATTTATAAGACTGCTATGAGAATCAATAACTAAAGAGGCTATCATTTTTTTACCCAAGAATTACAGTGTATTCCAAAGATGAGAACTAAAACTGCTCACTTGAAAACATCTTAGGAGTAAAGCACTAAAACTGTTATGGTTTGGTTTTAGTTTTTTGCTATTTAAAGCTAACCCTTGTTCCTCTGACCAAAATTATGTTGAATTCTATACAGCAGAATTCAGCTCCATCTTTTATTTGAAAGTATATTCAAAAGTTTCAAAAGACCATTTTATTCTGCAGAAATTTGACTTAAAACACTACCTTTTTTCCAAAAGATTGCAATAATTTTAAAAACAATATTTTTGGAGAATATCTTGCCTTTTTTACAACTAAACATTCTGCCAACCTCCAATCAAACATCTTTTCCCCACAGCCTTAGAAGAAGTTCTGCTTTTCCTCAAGACAGCCATCTCTCAATTTAACCCCTTTAAAAGAAATTATTGTTTTTCATAATTCAACTGTTTATAGTTAATGCAAAACTGGCTAGTTCCTTTAACTGTTCTAGGCTAATAAAATAAATGGCATTTTCCCTCTGAAGGCTCACTAATACTGTTCTATTGCAGAAGGCGGCCAGCAAAAACTGAGTTTAATGTGGTATTCATCCAAATAAGCATAGATATACATATTCAAATTAGTTATTTCAGGCTCCCTTTATAGCCATTACATAAATATAAGAATATAAGGGCATGTTTTCTCTCACATATTTTAGATGTCTTTGGGATCATGTCCAAGAAACATTTCTTTTTCTCTGGCATTTATAAAGGGAGCTGAGAGTGACTAGTTCGTATGAAGATGTTTATGTGGCAGACATTTACTCCTACATGAGCAGAATCCAATGAAGAACTCCTATTGTAAAAACAGTTCTGTTGTTAAATGCTCCCTAGCTGTTGATAGTTTACTGGTGCACAGGCTTTATAAATGAGTATATAGCTGAAGTGATACACTTCAGGAAACAGAAGACGACTAAGAGAAAGATGACTGCAGGGGAACAGTTTTTAAAACTGAACTTTTCTCCTAAGTGGAATGTCATATTAGAGTTGAAACTGCATTACCATATGGCTGTCTTAATACCACCTAACAGTATTTTGCGTAAATTTAACTTATTCTTTCATGGGAAGGCCATAGAAGAAACTTGTGTCAATATTAATGGTAATACAGGTTTAATTCTTTTCATTAATATATTGGATTCCTGCTCAAAAAAGGAATGTGTGATCACCAGGTCCCTTCTTTTCTTCTTCTTTCCTTCATGATTTCATTTACTTCTCCTGGCCACTTCCCAGCAGCTCAGATACTTCTGAGAAAAGAGAGAATGAGAAAAGTCTATTATGTCACAACCAAGAGTTCAAAGAAAAACATAACTTTTAGTTGAATAGAGGAATAAAATACAGAATTTCAGAAGAAAGCCCAGTTAAAAAAATAGAAAAAAAATTTAATGAGTTTAATTAAATAGAGAAAATTTGATATAAATTGCAGAGCAAATAACTTTAAATTAATTCGCTTGCTTTTTAAATCTCATTCTTCTTTTGGTCTTGACCTCATTGAAATCAATGAGAGGCTTCTTAAATCAAAAAAGAAGAAAATTGTTATTTTCTGTCCCTTCTCTCACTGTACCTCTCAGCTCTTGTTTTGATGGCTCATTCCAATCCTTCTGAAACAGGTTTTTACAATTTCTGTTTTGTTTTCTTTTGGAAAAGGCAGGATGTAAGAAAAGAGGAGGAAGAAGAAATTTCAAACCAAGATTTGTTTTCTCATACAGATTTATTAGTTCTGGGTTATACAATAGGAGAATACTAATAATTCCTTTTAAATACAAGGCATGTAATAGTACCCTAGTACTACAAACCTTGCTTAGATGCATGTTTTATCAAAATATTTTTGAGGAGAAAATTAATGAAAGAATAGAATATTGGTATATGCATGACTTAGTTTATAGCCATTTAGTTAGCTGTCTGCGTAATTATGTTGCAAAACCGTAACAAAGGTAAATGAATTATTGTTGGTTTTAGTTGTTTAAAGATATATTGCTAAATTCACCAGCAGTAAAAGATAGACAAGAATAGATGGTTTAAACCTCCTGGATGTCAAAATCCTTGAAAGCTTTGGGTTAAGTAGGAAAAATTAAATAAAACGTTAAATACATACGAAAAAGCAGCCAGTAGTCTGTATTATTTACATCACTTTTGCCTTTCATTAGATTTTTGTTACAAATGCTTATTCGTTGTCCATTTATTGTTGATAGCAACAATATTTTGCTTTCTTGTACTACCTTTCTTCAGATAAAATGTCATCTCCTTCAAAGAAGTTCAGAGTTTTTCTTTACCAATATAATAAAATCCTAATAGCAGTGATCCATGACTTGTAGATCAGAAAGGGATTGATGGCTGCCTGCAGGTATAATAATGTCATTGCCTGAAATAAAAATATGATT
Organism: Mycteria americana; assembly: GCF_035582795.1. Lineage (NCBI taxonomy): Eukaryota > Metazoa > Chordata > Aves > Ciconiiformes > Ciconiidae > Mycteria > Mycteria americana. The sequence goes on from NC_134365.1 coordinate 175,177,196, forward strand.
CATCTAGTGTGAAATACAGATTGACTTCTAGAGTCTCTGAAGTGTCACATGGATACTATATCTACTGAAAACGCTAACACTGCTGATTATTATTCATGTTTTTCACAGTTAATATTTGAAGCAATTTTTAGTACATTCCTTCATACTTTTGTTATATACTACTGTATCTATCAGTTGAATTCAGGTCCCACCAAGAGAGTCTTAATTTGTAAGTTTACTTCTTACATCATCAACTTCTAAAACCAGCTTAGGGAGTTATGATTTACTGTCATTCCACCAAGAAACGTCTTACGCCAGAATAGCAGAGGCAAGTGCCATATAAACAGTAATGTTACAGTTAAACAAACATAAAGGTGATTTATGTCAGCATTGTCATTCTTATCTTTCATGCAAATAAGCTTAGCTATACAGTATCTGTGTCTAGAGAGATTTTACTTGATACTTAATCATAGATTCACATGGTTCTACTTATGCAACATTTCTAGCAAAAAAAACCCAAACCAACAGAAAAACAGAAGATTGCAGTCTGATTAACTATAGTTATATATGCAATAGGTATATATGGCACATAGAAGGTGACACAAGACAGACAGAAAAAGTTTCACAGAAGCTGAGTAAAAATTTATGGGCAAGGAGAAAAATGTTAATTCATTTTTTAAAAAGTCATCTGGGTTTAGCTTCCATAATTCTGTATGAATTTTATAAAAGTGGAAGAATTCTGAAAGGAAAGTCTGCATTACAGGAGGAAAGGAAGACAGATTTACTACAGAAAATACATTGCAATATATTCAATTCATGGACAACATTGCAATGTTACTGGCAAACTCTGATATAAAGAGACTTTATCTCATTTCCTGCCTTCATAGCATTTTTACAATTTTTAAACATGAACAAGATATTTATCCCTACAACAGTATGTTCTTATAACCTGTCTGTAATTTGATGGTGTCACAAAACCTACTTAAATTACTTTATTCTGGTTTTCTATATTTAAAAAAAAAACATTATTAGTAAGCAGAGAAGCTTCCTATTTAAAAAAGGGACTAATAATTAAGTTTGTATTGTGAAATAAAATTTCCATGCCTAGATAGTAAAGACACTGTCAGGTATTTCCTCTATGGAGAAATACTGAATGTAAGTAGGAAAAAAATGACAGTAAAATATATACATACTTATATTTGTAGGTAGATTATTAACTATTACAATTAGCTTTATTCTCATTACTGAAAATATAATGTGAAGATAGAAAACATTTTCAAGAACTTCAACATTTTCAAACAGAATATGAACATTTATAATTTAGGTGTTTAAAAAAATTTAAATACTGAAAAGTAAGAAGGAGTAATTGTAAGCTGTAGGGAAAGCTAGTCATCAGACACCTAAACTTACTATCCACAATATTTTTGTGTACATGCAAGGTAAATATCTAAGCCCTCATTAGTGGAGATCTGGGACTTTGTCCATTTGCATAAGGACTGGTGAGTAATATGATTTGAAGTAGCATCCTTCATCACAGACAACTGCTTTCTGTGATATCTACAAGGCACTGGTTAAGGCAGGACCTCAGGAAATGTACACTCTTTATGAGCATCTTTTAGTACTTATATAAGCTGTATTGTTTCCAGCTTGTCATATAGTTACATATGTATTTATGTAGTAAATATAGTCCCCTAAAAAGTGTCACTTGAAGCTGTTTTATCCATCTATTTTCTACTGCTTTTGCCTTTTTTTTTACACTAATATATGTTTATTGACAGTGGTAGTGGGATTCATCCCAACTAATACTAAATATTACTTATTAGCAATATTAATTAGTAATTAGACACCTGCTACAGCGTGAAACCAACTCAAAAGCACTGCCCAGATAAATTAAACCTTGAGTACATCTCCTCAGCTCTAACTAAATAATCTAGCTGGTATGAGCTGGAAAACAAAAAAAGCAATAGATTAAGCATCTTTGTTCCACAGATGCTCCTAACTTTTCACTTTTGTAACATAGTTGGGATGGGAGATCACCAGGTGATAGAAACCCTGGGGACAATTGGGTTGGACATAGATATCAAGAAAGTCCAAAAGTTTGGCTTGCAGCTGTGTGATTAGAAAGGACATTGGCAGTTTATGCCAACAGTCTAATTTAGAAAGCAATAAATGTTTAAAACAATGGACTCTGGAGAGGGCAGGGGGAGACATCATGGACATCTGATGCTGTGTAGAAGGCTGAGCTTGAGGTAGAGCCATTACAGGAATAGCCAGGACCTGACAAGTTGTCTGGTCAGAGAGACTGTCCCATTCCCTTGCATCCATGACATTGGTCAGAATTAGATTGGAAGTGCTGCATCTCTGAGGTGTCTGAGTTGGGGTTGAGGGGAATAGAAATTCCAGAAGTAAAATTGCTATCCACCCTCTGACCTCATCCTGCTGAGTAAAGAGATTTTAGATTGTATGTCAGTGAGTCATGTGGTTGTGTCATTGTGTCTACCTCACTCCTAGTTGTGCTATGACAGACACCTGAGCATAAGCTAGTCACTGTAAGATCCATTTATAGTCTGCAGAGAAAAAAAGAAGCCAAGTGAACATTTTTTGTCAGTCTAGCTTAGATGTTTCATTCCAGAATTGTCCTTTGGGTGTTCCTGCGCTTTCCAGTCTTGGTGTAAAGTGAACATAAGTATTTAACTCTGGGCAAAATGTCTTTCCTTTCTCTTCTGCAAAAATTACTCTGAAGTCAGGTAGTATGTACAAGAACAGATGAGCATTTTGTAATCTGAGTGTCTAGAAACACAAACACCGACTTAGCCTTCCTTTTCAAAGAATCTTCTAATAATACCATTCCCCATAACCTGTATGACAAATCTGTATGACTACTAGGTCAGGAAGTACAGACATATCAATGATAGACAACATTAACATAATAATTAATAGATTTTATGTTTTCTTTCAGGATTCATTTCTAGACAATGCAGTGGAGAGAAAAATGTTTTTCTCAAGCTGGACTTGCAATATTTAAATAAACTAATTTTAATCACTAAATTCATGCAGGTTACCCTGATGGTACAAAGTAAGTATAACTGAAGTTTTTCTCCTCAGCAGAAGCAGTGGGTTTAAAAAACAACTTTTTTACAAAGCAGTAGCCTTTGTACAAAAATATGAAAATAAGTATTTAATGGGCTTCATGCAATAACCCATAATTTATTATTTTAAAATAATTTCCAACTAATGTGTTGCACCCAGCAGTCAAAATGTCTTACATTTTAGATGTGAAAACCACCAACTATCCCCAGCCTATTTATTAAAACTTTCATTGTATTCTTCATCATCCCTTATGCATTATCAATTCATAGATCTGTGAGTTGTCTAGAGCTAAAAAGAATGTCACTGTTTTAAGAGTGTGTCAATATAGTAACTTGGAAACTACATGGTCTCCCTGCATCAGGGTAGAACTGTGAAATCAAGAAATAGACTGGGGCACAGAGGAATTTCCTAGAAATATGTTCACTTTCCCAAAGTATTTCTAACCTGCAAATTATTAAAATAAGAACATATATTTGTATGTGTGTGTATGTGTGCGTGTATATATGTACATGATACAAACCTCCTAAGTCAGAAATTTGAAACTGATTTGTAATAGTTTATTAATGTTAAAATTAACATGAAGTATAAATATTTGAAATAATTTCAGTGTCCATCCAAGAACACTCCACAGTCATAACTTTTTTTCTAGACAATAATAGGCAAGCTATTCCAACAGTTTATGTAATACAGCCCTTTCTCAGCTCTGACATTTCTAGCATATCTCACTGAAGCTTTCCTTTTCAATATATTTTCAAGTAAAATAACTCTCATGCATCAGTTGAAAATTAATCAATCTGTAGATTGTGCATTTGTCAACATTCAACACACTTTCAACAGAGGAAATTCATAAAATCTTGTTTTCTGAGCTACACATAACATTTCTGCTCCTTATTTACCTTCTCAGAAAAAAATGTTTTAAAATGTCAACTCCCTCAACATCACATAGCATAATCACTTGATTCTTGTAATCAAGCATGAAACAGAGAACATAAAAAGACTCAGTACAAACATACAAATACCCCAAAGGGATGAAAAGCTGTGTTTTTCCAGTTTCAGGAATGGTAACTTGCACAGGGACACATCAGAGGATACTGCTGATTAGCCAAAGACGGTTTTCTTCTCATTTCACTGTTTTTCACTCTGACGCAAATAAGTTCTCGTTCAGCTACTCTGAGCTGTCCAGGCAGGATCCAGCTGTAAACTTGAAGCTGTGTTAACACAGTGCTATGTTTGAGTTAATAAGTCCTGCTGAGAGTAAAAGACTGTGGAGACTTACCAAACGTGTGTGAAGTACAGGTCTAACCACAATTTCTCTTGCAGGAAGGAAACTTATCTTTGTAGAAGTCCCATTTATATCATATGAAACAGGATGGCCTCTGCAAATCCTAATTAATGCAGTTTCAGAGGGAAAAAAAAAAGACAAAAAATTCCATTGATTGTTAATAAGCTACTCTGGTTTTCAATAAATAAATAATATTAGCTTTTATTTGGATACAGTTTCACTAAAGCATTAGTGGGATTCTTTTCTAAATTCTTTGCTAAGTAGGTTTTACCAGTGAGAAAATGATATGGAAGTTTGGTTCAGGAACTACAAATGTCATTAACCAAATATGTATTCTTCAGACTTAATTACACATTACAATATCAAATGGTTGAAGGCCCAAGAGATAATAAAGTGTAACTTTCACTACCAAGAATGTAATAATATCTTAATAATTTAAAAAATATTATATATAATAAATTACAGCCAAGACATAAGAATTTGTAAGTGGGGTAAATCATATATCCTGCCAAATGATGAAATGAGTTGCGTGAAAACATGACCAATGTATTTCTAATTATTTCCTTTCTTAGTATCTTTACCTCTCTTCTGAGTATCAAAATTCACTTCAATTATTCTGAAGCATATGGGTGACTCCCCATTTTTATACCCACATCATTTGCTTACTTTTTAAATCTATGAACATTTCTCCAGAAGTCTACCTTTGTAGAAGTCCAGACAATCAAACAAAAATATGTAGTGGACCGTGACAAAAATCTCTGGTGTATCATTCATAAGGGTAAAGTTCATCCTTAATTCTATAAGGTTGTATGCTTGCACAGCCCACCCTTAGCAAATGGCCTAGACAACACCATTTAAGATAAATGAGTGTAAACTGTGTGTATGTGAATTGAATATGAAACTGTCTAAAAGAATGTTTGCCCCAAATTGATCATGTTAAAGAAGCAGCCAGCCCTCAGTGGGATTAAACAGTAACCGATGAAAGAGACAAAGAGACTTTTGAAGCAAAGAAGGAGACAGCTGGAAGAGAAGTCTAAGGAAAACATGAAAATACTCAACAGGGGGCAAGGGAGAAACCTTGCAGTCGAAGCAGCAGTAGTCAGACCTGGTTTGACACTGCAAGACATCACCCTGTAACATCACAACTACTGCCCAGGTTGCGCACAGCAGCTTCCCAAAAAACTGCCATGAGCCACTGCATTCCAGCTAGTTGGGTGGCACTGCAGGGTGCAACACCTCAGCTGTGTGTTTTGTCTCATGGGGCACTTGCTCTCCAGTATGTGCACTTGCAGATTGTAGGGAGCAGTGCAGGTACAGGCAAAGCTCAAACATCCATATCTTTCCCGGGGATGGGTGTTTACACCTTGCATTCCCAGGGAAGGGGGTTGCTGGTAACCTACAAGGCCTTTGAGAGAGGGGGTATGCATGTAATTCTTTGTGTGTGTGTGTGTGTGTGTGTGTGTTGCAGGGGGAAATGAGAACACTTTGGAATTAGTTATAAAAGGGTACATAGGAATTTTTCAATTTTTATTAACATTTCTCATGTCTAGTATTGGTTCTATCTGATGTGTTGCTGATATTGATCCTGAACATATAGTTCACTGATTGCTGGTTAATTACATGTTAATAAATTGATGAACCACTTCAATAATTTTTGGGGTTTTGTTTGTTTGTATGTTTGTTTTAAATATGAGCTAAGGAGTTCTACCTTGCAATAATCATGTTGTAAAATAGATTAACATCATATAACACTACTTAGTGAACTATCAGTAAAAAAATAGTACTATGTACATCTACAAAAAATGATTGGTCATGCCACAATGCCACACAGTATGTTTTATTTACCTTAAATAACTTTGACAGGCAAAACTGATAAATAAAAGTTCTCTTAAAAAATAAGCACATATTATGTAACCCAAGTTGGTCACCTCAAATTTGATACATTTAATATCAATAGAGTTTTCTAAAAATACCTCATAAAATCTGTAGAACAAGAACAAGTTTTGGGCAATTTGCCAACATTGAATCACCTTCTACAATGAACACATAATTACAGAATCCCATAGTCTACCAGTTGACTTAATTGGCTCTTAATTGATATAGGTTTTTCCAAAAAAGAGATTTATATTCGCAGATCATTAGACCAAGGAGGCTGAATGTTGTCGTGCATGACTCATTATGGGTTGTGCTGTTAACATGGGAGAAAGCTAAATGGCAAGGATTGCCAAGGTTGATGTATCCGGGTCATTCAGGAAACCAATGACATGCCCTGTCCCACTGTGGAACCACACAGACTCTAGGGAGCCACTCTTCTCTCTGTGAGTTACTGCCAGAAATACTCCCAGCCTCAGCTTTTGAGATACGAAAATTTCCAAATAAATTTCCTACCTAACATTTTCATCTACAAGGCATGCTTTTAGGAAAGTTGGCCAACTTTTCTCTGGACGTACTGAGAATTTTAACTTAAGGGTCAGAGTTTCAGTAGGACTTGGGTACATAAAGTACTTGGGTCTTTCTGAAAATCCCATCTGAAACATATAAACAATGCAGACTAGAATGTGAAACACATTTTCAGTGTCAAAAGGAGCCTTCCAGATGAAAACTTTTCATGGAAAGCAATAAAGTACAATAATTTGGTGAAAATAATTCCCTTTCAGAAATCATTCAGAAGGCCTCTTGCAAAAGAATTAGCATCCAGAATATCAGACAAATATTTTAAAGGTGATGAAATATTTGAAAGTATTGATATATTTTAAAAGAAAAAAGTTTCCATTGTTTTCATTTCACCCTCAAAAAGCTGCAAAGCTCCTAACACAAATCTGTATTTGTGTGTGTGCACTCACACATACACTCATATTTGTGAAGAAAGGAAGTTGCTCTCCTTTCTCCTCTCTTAATGCTTTCCTCTTTTTTTATTCCCCCTATGTCTTTGGGGGTTATGTTCTTTTTCTCCTTCTCAGTGATTGCTAGAGAAGGCCTCTTTTCTTACTTGAGGCTATATTCTAGCAATACATTTAAAGACTGCTCTGCAATAGCATTCCCCCTCCCTGATTTTTAACTCACAAGAAAGCAAAGTGAATTTGTCAAGGGTTGCTTGCAGCTTTGGGGGAAAGGAGAACTACATACAGCAGCCAACCTACTGCAGTGTCTCTAAGAAATTGATCTTGTTCTGCTGTGACAGAATAAGACTTTGATGATAATGACATTTTCAGCTGCAGACAAAATCCTTTTTAATTTATTTGAAAGGAAGAGGCTGAAATGATTTTCTATTCCAGGACGGGCTTTACAGCTTGACTTACTTTTAAGGACTAAGTCTCAGTTCAGGGGCAGGTGTGGGGTTCCTACTGACACGACCGTGTAGAAAAAGAAGCATTCCAAAGAGTTGGAGTTTTTAAATTATTCATGAAATGCTTTTTCTTAGAGATCACATCCTTCAGTCTATTACTTGAGAACTAAATTAGAGGGGTAACAGCAATGCTGCAGAGTGAACTGACAAACTTTAGGAAACCGTGAGATATAGATGAGGCAGAAGGGAATAGAATCCATTTAAAAAATGCAAATTATTTTAATTTCTCCTGTGCCTCTCTCATACTGGTGATGTCATCATGTCCAGTTCCATGCCAGCCTAACCGTAATCTTTTTCTTTTCCCTATTGATTTTTGCATGTTTTTCATTATTCTTATGCAGGCAGTTGTATGCTTAGTTCAGGATTTCCAGAATGCCCTAAGGTCCAATGTCATCTCCAGATACTTGATCCTATTTCAAAGCATCAGATAATTTTTCCCTCATATTAAAAAGTGCTTCAGTTTCTAAAATTACTGGTATGTCACCTCAGTCAATAGAGAATAAGAACTTTTTTCAATGTAATAACTGAAAGAACTAAATGATTTCTCTTGTAAAAAGTTTTTGTCACTTTTATGAAAACCTCGGAGTTCTGAGAGGTAAATCTGTTTCTGATTCTCCAGACAGCAGTGCCTGTGCAATTATTATTTTCAAAGTTTAAAAGTGACATTAAAAAGGTTTTATGTGCTTAAATTTATTTTTTTTAATCCTGTCTTCTGACATTAGCATTCCAGCTATGCACATGCAATATGCCCATGGATGACTGGTAAGAAATAGTTTAAAAATATCTTTAAACTCTTGGAAGATTTTACAAAATCATACTGAATAAGACCAAATTCTGAAAGATTTTTTTTTTTTAAATACAAATTTTAAATAAAATTCCTGGAGGAACAACAAATACACAAATGTTATCCAAGGAAGGAAAAGCAATTCTGCAATGACTCATTGTACTGCAGTTCTTGTCTCCAGGAGAGCCTGGGGATTTTCTGTAGGAACAGATATCCCTACGGAGCTTTCCTTCTCTAGTCCACCTGACCTGAAGGCAAAGGGCAGCTTGTACAATCAGGTTCCTCCATGTTACATTTGCATGTCTAATGTAGACAGAGAAGTGCAAAAAATGCATCTACCTAAGCACCACTTCATCCAGCCCATGACTGATGTCTGTGTGGTATAATTACTCTTTTCATTTTACAAGTGTCTATTCAGTCTGTCTGGAATTACTAGGGGGGATCAGGCATGTCAAAGTAAACTGTATTGCTTCCCACTCTGGCCCAGTTTCAGTGGGGATTTGTCTAGAGGGAAGTACAAGATGCCTCAAAGGCAACAAAGTGTATTATGACTCAACGTAACTGGTAGTCTGTGCACACTGGATGCTTAGCTATTATTGTTTAGATTTTTTTTGCTCATCATTTGAGGAAGAAGTCATGCAGTTATATGGAAACTTTCTCTCTCTGGTGGCAAGGATATGATCAAGTAACCAACCTTTTGATCTCTGAAAACTCTCTGCAAAAATAAGTGTATGGAATTTGTTCCTTGTTCAGAAATAAGGCTTGCAACAGTATCCTGGCACTTTGAGGTTATTTATGATTGGAATTAAAGTAATGAATGTATAGAGATTTGTTTTATATAATATTTCTGTAAACAACACTGCCATAAAATTACAATTTCATGTTTAAACTTTATATTTGCATAGAAATAAAATTTTCCTTTGTGTCTTTGTGTGCATGCATCTGTGTAGGTATAGAGATATAGTTACAGACAGACAGATATGGATATAGACATAGATATAGATACAGGTACATGCTCTTAAAGAAATAAAGGAAAAAACCCCACATAGAGGACTAGCTCCTCAGCTGGTTGAAATCAGTGCCTCTCTTTTCAAAGATAGAAATAGGCACTGTCCCTTAAAAAAGTCGTGAGATGAGGGCACATGTAAAGAACTGAGGAATTCTGAAAACTGGAGCATTTCAAATTGATGGTTAACAATGTTTATCTAGGGCAATTGCACTAAAAAGGGACAAAAGGTAAATAATTTCACATTTATATCAGAGGGACAAGGCTCATAATAAGAAATTGCCTTTAAGGTAAAAAAAAGACTAACTAGGAGCAAGGTGTAAAGTACCCAAAAACACTGAAAAGAAACATCACTGACCATCAGAGATCACTTTTTCAACTAAGATGCTGATAGATTTCCTAACACAAATAAGATTCCTGTCTATATAAGTTTTAGTATCCCCTACTTGAAAAAAATTCAATATACCTGCTCCATTTTGACTTGTGTAGTTTAGCTCATAAGGTCACAGCAACCTCCTTATCAGCGAACAGCAGAGCTGCAGCAGTAATAGGAGATGCCATCTTAGATTAATGCAAGTGAAAATTGCCTGCAATTTTTTATACTTCTGTCTCTTGTGTGCACTTTAAAGTTTCATTTTTATCTCAGAACATCCTTGGTCACACAAGTCCTGATACTTCAGGAAAATATTTGAATGCATCTTTAGTTATAATTATTTTTCTAGAATTTGTGAGAGACCAAAAAAGAATATGTCCCAGGGATTATGTGTGGATCAGTGTAAATATATAATCTTCTGCCTTAAATGTACTCTAAAAATACTGTAACTTACATTTCAGTTTTACTATCTGTCTTAGACATTGACTCCCTTGACAAAGTATTAGTCAACAATTTGGATTTCTCATATTCTAACAGAAGAGCAATCAGAAGCTTTTTGATATCCTGATCATTCATGGAGTAGATAATTTTGAATTACACATGATGCTGGTATATTTTTTGTACTGCAATGTGAATGTCATATCTTTACATTGCTGGCAGTTTGTATTGCAGCATCCAAAAAAAAAAGCAGGATTCTCTTACCAACTTCAGCAGGCTACATGGACAGCAAGAAGTTCAAGATATGGGGGCTTTTGTAGTGCTGCATAAGAACAGAGTAAAAATACTGTAATTAATTTAGCACAAATTTTGGGAAAAAAACCCTGTACAACAAAAAGCCATGTAGGAAGTATAGGAAAGAATAAAAATTCTAGTTTGTTTTCCCTCAAGATTTTAAAACAAAGTATCTCTCTAGAGCAGATTTTTTTCTTTTGTAATACTGTAAATTTAATTACAGTGAAGAGATCTTACTGAAGTTCAAAAAAGATTGTTGTTTTCCTTCTGTCTTTTGTAATTCTGCCATTAAAGTGAAAAATCCTTAACACAGACAATACATTAAAATCTACATTATGATCTTGAGTTAACTCAAGTCTGAGGAGGCATTATTCTTTGCTGAATAAAACTTTTTAACAGGTTACTGTCATATAAAGGAATCATTATTTCCAGAAGGTAACATTTTTCGTATTATTAAGGGTGAAAAGTAAAATAAAATATGCTCAGAAATGTGCCTGAGACATACCTGTTTCAGATTACTGTGTGCCTGCAAAGTGTGCACAGTAATCACAACAACCACTTTTGTCCATGCCACATCTCATTAAAAGGATCTTTATGTACAGCTGTGGAGGACAACATCAAGCCTAACACATTCTGAAGTCAGCATAGTTTGAGGCAGTGACAATTTAGTATGGAAGCTACTATTAGATTGTATAAATTATCCATGTCTTAACAAAATTCTCATGTGGAAAGCAAGCACTGGAAAAAAAGAGACAATGTGAAGAATACTGTAGTAAGCAAGTCCAAATTGTTTAATACAGTCACAGCATCATAAGAATACTAGACTTTATTTAAATTTCACAACTGTAAATAAAAATTATTTACAAAAAGGAAAAAGAGACAAGAGAGTGAGAGTCCCCAGTTTGTGGGCAAACAGAAGGTAAGTCTGTATCTCTAAATAGAAAAAAGTTCAAGAAGCAATTTTTAATATCTATAAAGTCTTAGCTAAACACTTTGAATTTTATCTGGTTTATTTAATTATTTATACAAATAAGCTTAGGCCTTCATCAAGAAAATAACTGTTGAGAAAAGATCTGGGTAGATTCACATCAAAGTTCTGGTTTACACGAAGTTCTGATGAATTTGAAACTGTTGTAATCTTCCATACAGAAAAGTAACGGTAATACTCATCATTGTTATCACAGACAGGAGTCTTCTGCCTCCAGAAAATTCCAGAAGTTATTAAAAAAAATCCAGAAATCGCAGTTAAAAATATGTGCTGAATTTGATGTTGCTGGACAACTTATGAGAAATTATCTACAGGATCTAGAACAAATTAAATAGAGCCACCCCCATGCAGCTGATCAGACATGATAAAAAGTCCTCCCACACAGTGCAGGAAAAGATTTTACTGAGAAGATTCCAGTGGATAATTAAGGCAACAGAGTTTTTTTCTATGCTATTACCTCAAATTTTGATCAGAGCAAAAAAGTGCACAGTGACAAGTCTACTCGAAGTAGATGGATTTATACCTACATAATGTTATAGGTGTAAATAGATTAATATATAAAAGGCATCTCAGTTTAAAACCTAATTGTTTTACTCACAAACAGAAAGATTTAAAAATCTAAGTCCTTAAACAAACCACACCATATATAAATCCTGTCTCAAGTTACAATAGTACTGACGAAGGATTGAGATTGTACTGGTTTTGGCTGGGATAGAGTTAATTTTCTTCATAGTAGCTCATATGGTGTTATATTTTGGATTTGTGATGAAAACAGCATTTGTAACACAGGGATATGTTATCAACAGAATCAAGGCCTCTTCTGTTTCTCACACTGCCCTGCCAGTGAGTAAACTGGGGGTGTGCAACAGGTTCAGAGGGGATACAGCTGGGACAGTTGACACCAACTAACCAAAGGGATATCCCATACCATTTCACAACAGGAAAATTTGAGTGGAATTCAGCTCATAGTGTCAGAAACTCAAATTTAACTGTCTCATCTCACTGACTACATTTGAGCTCAGAGCCTAAACTTCCATTACAATCAATGGACAACTAGTCAATATAGTTGGTAGAGCGTAGAGTTATTCAACTAACCTGATATTAGTTAACTATTTTGATTAGACAAATAGCTCTTGACATTCAATTGATTATGCAGAGTGGATTTCTACCACGTATGTCTACATGGTCAAATGAAAAAAGAGGGAATGGATAAAGGAGATTATACATTATCATGCTGAGGTACCGTATATAGGGAAGAGGAAGTTCAAATGACTACTGGGTGAAGAGTAAGTAGAAAGGAGTCTCAGCAAGGAGTGGGATCCTTTAGATGATACAAAGACTTAGAAACTGTTAAGTAGAGCAAACAGCAGTTATGCTTCTGAGATGAAAAAAGAGTTTATGGGACTGTGCAGAGTTGCTGCAGCTAGGAAAGTCAGAAGGTTAAGAAAAGCACTGTCAGAAGCAAAGACTCAAAAGGGACATATACAATGTTTAAGAAAACAGTATATAACCCCTTTTTCATTTTTATTCTTTCCTTCCTGGTCCTTTGAGATTGTTTTAAAAAAGCTAAGGATTCTTTTATTTTATTTTAATAAAATTTGGCTTTTTAATGTGAAAGTCTTTTAGCCTTCCTTTGGGGAACTAACTGTAGAAGAATGGCCCGGGAATATCCACTTCAAAGCTATAGTCAATTCGGAGTCCCATAACAGTTCAGCATTTCTGAATATAATTGCTTTAACAATACTCATATTAAAAAGAAAAAATAAGTTATGCTCCAAGAAAAGTCTTATTGAACTGCCAGAATCCAAATTAAATTGAAACAATCTCTTCTAGGCAACTATTAATTCTCATGTCCATGATTTCTTGTAGCATTTTTTGAGTAAATTGAACTGTTTAAGAACTGAGGTTACCAGCCAGAATAACCAGGAAAAAACAAACCATACATGAGGTTTTACAGACAAAAGCAGAGGCTAATATTGACTGTGTACCTAAGTAAAAATGAAATTACCAAGCATAAAGGACCTTGTATTTAGAAAGAATTGTACTAGTATTGTAGTTTTACAATTAGTGGGAAATTCATGTATAATTAGTTTTACATTTTAGGGTATGGTATATATAGCCATGACAAAAAATTACTTTCTTAAATGTTCCTCATAACCTGAGTGTTAAAGGGTATTAGGAGCAGCTGCTGTCTACAGCAGCATGAGGAATTCTTCCTGCCTGGCTGCTGGAGCTCAGCCTGGTGCCTGAGGACCCAGGTCTCTGCCCAGGCTGAGGAATGTGGCTGGCACTTTCCCCTTTGCAGATTCAACCAGTAGTGAAGCTTGAGAAGGTATCCCAGACACACGCGCATGCACACACACACACACACACACAGACACACAGAAGACACTAACAAGGCTCCACAGATCCCCAACTCAGCAGCTGGTACTGCTTGATGCTCACTAGCAAACACGCAGAACTCACACACTCGTCCCACAGGCACCCCACATTCGCGGGTCCCCCCAAATACCAGCACAGACCCTTCACCCACCTGATACCCTTGCCCAGACCTGGGGCCTCCCACTCCCTTGCTGGTCCAGCTTGGAATTTGTCCGCGACTACACACCCACATACCCCATGCACACCATGTTTGGGGAAGGTACAGACACTTGCCCCCAGCAGCCAGCATTTATTGACTTAAGTGTTGCTGAACAGATGAAACTTAGTACCAATGTTTCCATTGGTTAGAATGTACTATTCCCAAGGAAACTCCCTCCAAATTCAGGAAAATATGATGAGATTATTGTACATAAATTCAGAGAACTCTTTTTGACACACATTAACTCAGGCTACTATCCTTCCCAACATTTTAAAAAAAACAATACTGCACAGAAAGAGAATAGAGATCCTTTTAGACTGATTGGTAGTGTCTAAAAAAAATTCTATTAAAAAACAATCTATAAAATGCTCTGAAAATGACATTAGCTGGTTTATGTGGAATAGGGAAAGTCTGTGAAGACCCTTAAAGCAAGAAAGCAAGAGAAGGCTACAGAACATACACTCATCTTAAGTTAAAAAAAAAAAAATTAAAAAGTAACCCTCTAGCTTAAGCTTATCTGTGTGAGAGAGAGAAAGAGGGGAGGGAGAGCAAGAGAGCAAGCATGAGATAGCATTTAACTTCCAAATTACCAATGATTTTATAAAATTTACATAAATCTAAGATTCTCAATAATAATTGTATTTTTGTGTATTTCATGAATGTAAATGACCAAGTATGGGAAAGACACTCTCAGTATGTTCTGATTATGGTAAAGACAACAGCATAACCACAGTCACTACTAGACAACGAAGAACCAACAGAGAGACCTCTTAAAATTACCCCAATATTAGTAACCAATTACTGTCTCTTGATTGAAGCTTGCACCTTCTTAGACACAAAGCTAATCACCAGATAACTGCTAATCCATAAAATCACACACATTAGTTCCAGCATTCATGGAACTGCTTACTTAAAAATTGTGATGTTACTTCTAGCAAGCAATAAAGATGCATTAGTGTAAAATAATATTCATATTGTTTATTTCATTCCCTTCTTTTTTTTTTTTAATTAAACCCTTATTAATTCCCAGCTTGTCAACAAGCACATAGAAAAAGTTCATTTATAAGATTAGTTGAATCACCAAATCCTACCTGTTTTTCAATAGAAGTGTGTTTATAAAGCTGTATTCTGTTAAATTAAAACTTTTAAAATACATTTTTCCTGGAGAGGGCAATTTTTGGCTTATCTGTGTGAGATGCACACATAAAAGTTTAAAAGACATGTAACTGACTGTCATCCTTACTGTTTGCTTTTTCTGATTTACCATTTACTTGTCTTCTGTTTATTATTAGCCCTGTTATTAGTGACTGAGCTCTTGTGTAGTAATGAATCTACCAGCTACCTTTTTTTGGTGTATATTTTTCCAGTGTACTATACTTTCCAAAGACTTAGCAGGTTTGCACATCGATGTTTTTCCTTGCAGACCCCTAAGGGACTCATTTCTCAATAGTAACACCAGAACCTACAGTATAATGCTTGACTTATTTTTCTATCAACTATTGTTCTATACCTACATAGTCTTTTCTATTTGTTGCTGTCTAGAGGATACAGCACTAACCCTGCCTGCTCAACGTGCAGGGACTCATGCCTGCAAGCACTAAGGCTTTATAAAACTTATCCCTGCGCCTTTACTTGTCATATCAGCAGCTTCATCTGCAGAAATACATTCTGACCGAGTAAGCCTGAGGTAGACAATGCTTAATTCTCCATTACAAAATCTTGCAGGAAGAGAAGAGAGATTCAGCTGCAGGGCATCCATCCTGTCAGCACCCTATTATCCTAACACACCATTTACTCTGTTACTGGTTTTAAGCTGGCCTTATTCAGTCTGATTACCATGTTAGAGCCTTGCCCCGGATCACTGTACAGCAGTACACAACATGTTTTTATTCAGTTCCTATTCTGAGATTCCAGGTATTTTTCTTTCTTGTAACAGCTTAATGTCTAGCTATGAAGAAATGGAGTTTAGGAGATTTCCAATACTTAAATTAGATGTTACAAAGTCAAAATGTAAGCCAGTTGTAAACTGAGAAGGAAAACAAAATGAAATAAAGTAAATCAAAGGAGAAACAACTGTTAATAAAAAAGAAATTATAGGTTTTATTCTTTCATAACTGACAGTATAGATCCATTCTTTGCATTGATATGCAGCACAGTCCCATATAACAGCTACTTATGTGTTGGATCATAAAGATCACACATCATTTACTGTTTTCCTCCACACACTTTTTATCCCCCAAGGCTTCTAGCACCTTATAGTAAACTTAGCACATCAAATAAAGCAATCATAGGCCACAGCATCAATATCTAGCACAAAGAAATAAGGAGAGATTAAGGGCATTAACAACCTATAAGTTATTAAACACACCTTCAGTTTTATAAAATTATTTCTAAGGGTTTTATGGAGTATTTATCAAAGAAATCTGTTTTTCAAAACTTCATCATGATTCTGACTGCATCCAGCTGAAGCTGAGGGTGATGACAAAATTGTGCAAAGCATAGCTGGGTTCTCAAAACACCAAAAAGCAGGCAGAATAAGTAATTCAAATAGAAATTCAATAAAAGTTTGGAAATTAAAACTGTTTGGAAAATTTCAGATTTTAATTTCTAAGAATGTTTTTAGTGTTCAGTAACTTTGTTCAGTGCTCAACTTTATTATTCTTAAATTCATAGAAATTACACAGTTGTCTTGAAGCTGCTATACTCTTAGTCTGCTGTCTTTCCTCTTCTGCACCTGTAAAACAATGTTTAAATATATGCTAATTCTCTAATGGAGAACACAGTTTTAAATCACATTTTCTTTTTAAAATTACAGAATATTAAAGGCTATTTTAGCCAGCTAACAGTATGAAAAGAATTGGCTTCAGCAATAAACCTTGCCATTCTGACTACAGCTATTAATCAGCTTTGAGGAGAAACTGTTCACTTGATTAAGGTATATAAATCTGTTCTCTTGCTACTTCAAAGTTTTAAAAGAATGTATAAAGAAAAATTATTACATTCTGAAATGACTTTTTAATTTATCATGTGACTAGCACCACTTTAAAATCTTGGAAAAAATATCAATATGGAGCTTTACACTGTTTCCCAGGCTTAGTCCTTATACGTCCATCAACGTTCTTATATCATCAAGGGTTAATGGCTATGTCTCACTGTGTTTTGAGGAATGCACTGAGAGTATCCTCATAAAGAGTTTGCATGATTTTGTCCATAAAACCAGCAGACCTGTAAATAAGCACTGTAATTAAGCTCTATGCACAGAGAGTCGTTCTCTAGAGCAGATAGGATCCTGTATGCCCAAGCATGCCCTGTGCCTTAGTGTGATATGAGTAGAGAATTTCACCTATGCTACCAAGCCTAAGCAAGGTTTCTAAAAGCTGTCTTTAGGTGTCTATAGGTGAATTAAGGTAGAAGGGACACTAAACACCTTAGTTTTAGGAGGCTGGCAGGAATCTGATATTTCTAGTTTCAATTATACAGAATTGATGACCATAGTCTTTGGTGTTCAAATTTCAAAGAACTGACTTCCCTAGAGATTAATTTCTGTGAAGTCAACACAAACCACACACTTGAGGTGTCTTTTTTTCTTTTTTTCTCTCTCTCTGTAGTTAAAGTCTGCTAATCAATAATATCAAATGATGATTAGTGTTTAGTGACTAGCAAATACCACTATGTGATTCTACGTATTTCAAGATGAAGTGGTGTAAAGTATTTAAATAGGCTAAAGTACTGAAGTAACAAAAGAAGCAATTCCTGAAAAGTAAAATACAATTGCTGTGAAATGTTGTTAAGAAGCAACATAGGGTAGATTTGTGATCTTTTAAAAAAAAAAAAAAATCACGAAATTGATTTACTTGGATCCTTCAAGATTATGCAATGCAGTAGAGTGAGACTTTATTCACTGGAGTGGGTGAACAGAACACTGATGGGTATGCTGATTCTGCAAGTGAAATAGCTTTGATGCTATTACCACTGAAACACAGCTGTACTAATAATTTAAGTTCTTGTTCAGGGTCTTCCAGCAGACATGCAATATTTTTTTCTGCCTCCATCATAATCCTCATGGTTGGCTAGTTGAAGGAGGAGAATTGATACCACAGTTTCCCACAGGGAAAAGTCGTTCTACAGAATTTCAGAAATAATGTGAGTCTATTCTCAAATGCATAAATACACAGAAGAATGTTGGAATCTTATACCAAAGAGAAATAAAAATGGGTTTTTTTTTTCATTTGTAGTTTCTGTATGTCAGAAAGTTGTAAATTGCAGAATTAAAACATGTTGCAGAATAAACTTCAGCTAAAATTGAAAAAATAAGTGTCAAGACCATCAGAAAATCCACATGTAAAAAGTATTTAATAAGATTGAGTTTGCTTTCTTTAGAAATGCAATTATGATTTAGAAATCAAGTGTGTTTTGTCATTGTAGCACAATTAACTCTGTAAGTCAATTCTATTTGAACCTCATATTTATTTGAAGTGGGTATCATGCGTAAGCTACAGTCTGGTTTGTCTTCTTTACAATACTCTTTAAGATAGTTGATTCAAATTACCAATACACTTTTTTAACAGGGAAGGCAAAACTTGAAAGTAGTTACAGAAGGGAAGTGATCCTGATAATTCATAATCAGGAGATTTTTTTTATGCTCTAGTGCTTTACTAACAGAACTATTAATCCATAAAATTATTATTTTTTCATTGTGTCTCTGTACCTTTTATACTAATGGATGTACGTAAGGAAAATGTATATAATTCAGTGTGTAATCTAAGTCTTGATGTTAGATGTAATGAAGTAACTGAGTATTCACCTCTGTCTTTACATTATGAGTTTTTGGATCTGTACTCCAGAAAACATAATTATATCCATGCACTGGGGGCTTATGTTAGGCAGGGTAAAATGTTTAGTCTGGTTGTTTGTTTTATGTTTTATTGTCAGGATTTTTCCAACACCTAACTGTAAAGGTTAGCATTAGGATGTCTAGCTAATGACTATTCAGAAAACAAACAAAAAGCCAGTGACCAAGCAGTGATCAGAGAGACAATGACAAAGTGGGGAACCCAGATAACGAAAATTAACTACTCCTAAAACCATCAAAGGTGAATTATTAAGCTATTATCCCTGTTGCAAAACCCACTAAGATGATTCAGTAGAAGAAACTGTCTCCAGAATGCTATTCAAACTAAGGGTGACTATTGCATAAAAGGTGTGACACTTACTATGAGGTATCTGGGGGAGGGTCTAATTTTGGAACTGAACACATGGGATTGTACAGGATTTATCATGGGTTGTCTAGGGAAAGGGTTAGGGGAAGGGAAAGACCAAGATAGATTAGGAAGGAACAGGTTTGGGAAAATGGAGGGAGAGGAATAAAAGGAGCCAGCCACTTGTAATCTAGCAGTTGATCAGTACACACAGTTTGTCCTATCTTCTCATTAAACTTTATTTCTAACTTTCTTTTCTGTGTGAATATGCTCATTATTCTGTGTGTGCATGTATGGGTAGGGATGCAGGTGAGGTGATCCACTATTGACCTTGAAGTTGCATCTAGTGAGCAGAAGAGGTCTGGGAGCTGGATATTTGGTTTGGTGTCAGATCTTACAAAGACTGAGAGTCTGTGAGCTAGATGCCAAACACACACCTGAAGGGGTTTTTGTTTTGGTTTGGTTTGTTTTTTTTTAAAGCATGCTCAGGATTGCTTTCTGTCTCTGAAAGTATCTGGCATTGAATGACACAATTTTATACTATTGAACTGTCAGTTTCTAAACAAGGGTGGTTGTATACAAGCTACATATTATTGAACGGTTCTTGGCCCACACAAACTTCTGAAACATGTTCAGGAAATCTTTGGGATAGGACTAGTTGGCTTATGTCAAAATCGTGTCAGTGACCATTCTGACAACTTTACAATATAGACAATTAACTCCTAATGCCTGGGAATGTTCCTAGCACCATTTCATTTCTGAAATATGCATAGCCTCACTGACTTCATAGCATGTTGTTCTATTTACAGCTGTTTCACCTTATGGATGTTTCTCCTCATTAATTTTCATAGATTATTTTACTTATTTAATTTTCTAAAATGTTGTACCTGTTCATTTTTACTTTCTTTTTTCTTTTTTTTTAAACCAGGCAATTTAACTGCAAAATTATGTATTCAAAATATAAACATTTTATTCCTTGAAAATCTAAAGGGCAAAATAGAAGTACTAACACTTAAAAAATATTTAAACTTTTAAAAAGAACTATATATTATATAGTATTTTTCTAAAAACATAATTTGTCAGAATCTAAATCAGAGAAATTGTCAGGACATTGGCTTCTGAAGCCATCTTTTCTGCATTTAATCATTTTCTAAAAATAAACATTCTTTTAAATAAATACTTTCAGACATATTCATATCATTTACATACACAGATATGAAAAAATGTCTTTTTAAAATTAGACACCTATCCTATTTGTGACTGAGACTGCTTCAATAATACCTATTAGAAGAGAGCCAAGTATTTTTAATGCATTCAGAGGATGACACAGAGAACCTTAATTAGGAACCTGCCTTAGATAATGATCTTTAAAAAGACTTCAGGTGAATCATAGTACCATTATGCAAATACATTTTGTCAACAAACTGTGTGTCTGAATGGGACCTTCACTCATGTTTCACAGTTGGTGCATCCATCCAGTCAGTGTTCAGAACAACAGGCTGTTTTTTAAGATTGAACAAGAACCTATTTTTTGGCAAAATAACCAAAGGATTAACCCACCTTCCCCCAAAGTGGAATAACTAGATTTCTGTCTCACATAATAGAACCCTATTCACAAAGGTATAGAGTATCTTAGATGAAGGGCCTTCATCTGTTCTTTTGAAGCTAGTCTCCTATGCAGGCAGGAAAGCAAATGTGTAAGGTTGAACTGAGATCAAGTAAAAGAAAACTCACATGATCATTCAGGTGCAACATAAGGCTTAGGAAGCTTAATTGACAGCAACTCAGAGATTGTACCATTGAAATGATCATTCTATACTTTTCGTGTTTCACATACTTTCCCCACAGCATTAATTCCTGCCTACTGTCAGAGGATGAACAGTGGATTAGCTGGTGGAACCCAATGTACAGTTTTTCTGTTAGAATAACTTTTAAGCCGTTTATGCGAGAGAGGAGAAAGTTGTGGTTCCTATCACTGTTCCCTGGGTATCTTCTGTTTATATCCAATGGCAGTCTGACTGTAAAATATGCATCTATTTCTCCAGACTAAAGTGGTTCTACCTGAGCACCTAGAGACTTCTGTATTTTAAAACATTTACTATTTATTTCAGATACCTTACGGAATTAGTTAGAGATTCAGAAGAGAGGAATTGAATCATTACATGAAACCATCCCCCCCTTGTGGTTTTCTGATCCTTAGTTTTAGCTAAATTTTGAATTTTATTATCCATATGTACCTTTTAGTTCAAACTTTTACACAAGTCTGGGCAAGTTTTCAGTTCCCTGAGAGAGAAACTGAGGTGCAGACTGTCCTATTGACAGGGTGGACAAAGCACATTTAAAATACTGGATTCAGGCCTGAACAGAAGCAGCAAAACATAGCACAGAAGTATCTTACAGTACTAATTTGGATGAACTGAGTATATTTTTCTCAAATCTGCCCTAAAGTATATATGAACATTTTAATGTAATTTGCCTACAAGGGCTAGAGATGAGAAGTTGGTCTTCGTGAGCCCTGAGAAACATTCTGTCTTTAGACACATGCAGTGAATGTTATACCAAACATCTTACTATGGGTGCAAGGACATACAAAAAGCAAGAGCTTAATATTAGTCTAATTAAAATACTAATTGTCTAATCCAAACACAACAATTATTGTTATTGGTACAGAAAAAAGTTCAATTTATGTAATTATTACAGAAAAAACTTCATTAATAAAACAGTTAAGACTGCTGTACATAAACTTTCTGGTATGTACCCCTTTTCTTTGGTGTTATGTTTACCCTTTCAGTTCTTATCCAGGTCCTAAGGTTTACCACTGCTTTCTTCCTCAAGCAGAATAAAGGGGTTTTACAGTGAGCCATCAGTGTCCTGAGCACTTTGCTATAAAGGGTATCCCTAGGTAGTCAGTATGGAAAAAGAAAAAGAGAGAAAAGTAGAAAAAAAAATAAAAAAGATGTTTATGACAGTTCAAGCTAAGCGAGGATGTTCTGCAACTTGCAAACTTTAGTTGGGAGCCCATGAGAAGGAAACAGAGTATGAAAACTTAAAAACAGACCCAAACAGTTTTGACAACTAAGGAGAAAGAAGTACCACCACCACCTTTGAATTCCTCCTGAAGAAGAGCTCGGGATGCTAATTGATACCCTACCACCTCCCTACTTGAGAAAAGCTAGTGCTGCTGACCTGAAGTCCCAGAGATACTTTGATTGGAAGGGTGAATATAACACCAAATAAAAGAGACTGATATATTTATTTTTTTTAATAACACATTTAAGGGCATTTTTAATGTGATGTTTCTTTATTGATTTGGACTACGAGTGTTAGTATTACTGCAGCTGGTCTAGTAACAACTGTTGTATCTATTAGCTACAGTTATACAACCATCTCTCTGAGCCCAAATCCAAATCCAAAGCTGAATATGTATTACATAAAGGGCTCGTGCCTGTTACTCAGTGACTGCATAGGCTTGCTAGGCCTCTTACCATACATAATATTCACAGGGCTAAACTAAAATAAGCTATGCATCTGACCTCTAGAAAATCACAGCTTCAACAAGCCTAAGTCAGCTTTGATCAAGCAAGCCCAGAAAGGTCCCAAGCACTGCATTTTTAGATCAGTTCAAAGCCTTTCAATTTTTTTGAATAATATCAAAATCAGATTATTAAACAGGTTGAAGCAGGAAGAACTTTATAAGATGTAGTAATTCATAAATATATTTTAAAGTAATAATACCTCTCTCCTTCATTTTTACTCCATTTGACTAGGAAGGGAGAAGGAAGAAAATTACAGTTATTTTCCTTGATTTCAATACAAGCTTAATTGTTAGAGACACTTCTAGTCAATCTTTAAATATGCCTTTATTTCCAGAAAAGTGATTGAACCATAAAAAAATCCTGTCTCACATTTAAATTTTCTAAATATTTTACCTTAAAAAAGTAACTATGCTACCCTTTCTGATGACAGTAAGTCAGAATCTACTGAAAGGTTTATTAAGTAACTTAGATGCTTCTCATGACTACATGTGGTGACATTTAATGTGAAAGTATAAAGGAAATGCTGGGTCTGATTCAGCAATGTAATTAAGCAGAGATTCAATAACAAACACATGAGCTACAGAGAGGACATCAGTGCTGAAGTTGTATTTTACCAAGTCAAAATCCCAGGTAGGCCAAACCATCAAATTTTCTGTATTCTACTTCAAAGTAACTTTCACATGATCTAACATGATACAGTTAGTCAATTAGTTGAACTGAACCCAACACTCAATATGATGTTAATTTCAAAACCTTGGGCTGTATTTCAGTAGTTAACAGGAAAGACCTGTAGATTTTGGTTAATAGCTCAAAAAACAGGTAACAAAACTATGATTATTGCTATGGGGTTGGATTTTTCCATTTTAGTAATAAAAATTCCTGTTTTTTACTGTCTCCACCTCATTTGATGTTGCAATTCACTGGTACCAGTGGATCAACAACTAAAGCTCTGAAGTATGATTCAACTCTAGAACACATTTGATTAATATGCAGCCCTATCTAAGAGTCCACAATGAGGGGTTTGAGAGCTATACCTTTAGAAAGGTCAGACATTTTTATCCTTGTATTAACCTTGCCATGCTGTGGAACTGTTCCCCATGGGATACTGCAGAAGCTTAATGTTCACTAAAGTTCAAAAAACAATCAAAGAAGTTCCTGGAAGCATAATCTTTTAAGGGCTATTAAATACAAAGTCACCATCTCTGGTTGAGAGATCCTCTCAAGCTGCTCAATTGCTTTGTCCTTGTTCTTTTTCTTGTATTCTTCCTTACACATCTGTTGTTGGATATCATTAGAGTCATGAAACTTTGGTCTGATCTAGTTTGTCAGTTATTATTTAATACTCTTATATAGTTAAAGAATTTAGCTCAGCCAAGATGGAAGTGAGGCAGAAAAATCATGGCTTAGTTAATAGAAGAATCATTACTGCTTAGTTAAATGAAATTTTCACTATACCAGTCTAAGCTATAATCCATTATATTAGGGAAAAGAACAGTTGCTCTGATTAGGAAAAGGAATTGCAACTCTGATGAGAAGGCTACATTAGTATATGAGGGAATGATAACATAATTCAAAAGTTAGATGTTAAATTTTTCCCTTACCATTTCGAATACACAGCAAGATTCAATGATTATAGCAAGGTTAACCTAGCTGGCTTCTCAGCTGCCAGTCTATTGCTCTTGTTTAGCCAAGTTATATTCACAGTTCTATAGATGCTCATTCTCTAAGCAAGCAGTACTGAACAGTGTCTCAAAAATCTTGGGTTTTTACTTACAGATGGTAGGGCATTGAGATAAACTTATCTTCGCAGCAAGAGTGTTTATAACACACTCTTGTCATTTTGTGTTAGATTGGCTGCTATAGCAAATAAATTACAAGAGAACTCTTCGGTTCAAATGGTTCTGGAAAAGACAGAAAACATTTGCCTGTTTTCAGGTTTATCTGGTATATCTTTTATTCTTGGCAGCAGCCTTTCTCCCATAGTGTATTGCTAACGGCAAATCAAGGAATGCAAAATTTCCTGGGTATTGGAAAATACTTTGATTAGGGCAAAAGGTTGTAAATGGAGAGAGGATTATATGCTAGCATTGAACATAGGAACTGATTCAGAGTGATTGAGGAGCAACAGATGTAATGTTTCATTCAGGATAAGCAGTACTCATCGGACATGGAAAAACAACGGAGGTAACTCCAAGGTTAAAGCTAGAAAGTAATCCATACATACTATCCATACCAATATCACTTGTCCCATTGTCAACACTGTTAGCGTAAAGCCATTTCACACTATGTTAATGTGTTAAAAATGTTATAGAGCTTTTGTACCATTCCTTCAGTACAGGAATCTCATCCAATTTTACAGTTTGGTATTAATTTACGAGGGTTGGGGTTTTGGTTTTTTTTTTGGTTGTTCCCCCGATCCCTCACCCAGTCATAGTGAATACATTTTTAAAAGGGAAACAAGTCTTTGTTGGAAAGGGTAATCCAGCAGACTCACTTCCCCTTTGACCCTTCTTTGAGATTAAATATATACGGCCTGGGAACTGATGGTATGTACGAAAAATATACATTCAGATTATGGGGCAGTGTTTGGTCGTCACTGACAGTAATTTGCTGCATTTCAGTGGCAGATTTTTGTGTGAATTATTCATATGCATCATATACACACAGAGTCATGTAGCTTGGAAGGGACCTCCAGAGGTCATCTTATCTAGCCTCCTGCTTAGATCTCATCCATTTAGTGCAAGATGTTTAGGATATTTTGAGTATCTCCAAGGATGGAGATTACACAGCCTCTTTGGGCAACCTGTTCCAGTGTGTGACCATCTTTGTGATAAAATTTTATTTCCTTATGTTGAGTTGGAATTTCCCATATTGCAACTCATGTCATCATTTCTCCCTGCTTCCACTTCACATCTCTGAAAGGACCTGGCTTTGTGTTTTCTCTACTCTCCCATTAGGAAGTTATAGACAGTACCCTCTCCTTGGCTTGGTCTTCTCAACATTGAACAGGCCCAGCTATCTCAGCTTCTCCTCATATGTCATGTGCTCCAGCTCCCTGAGCATTTGGTGGCCTTTGCTGGACTTTCTCCAGTACATCTAGTCTTTCTGGTATATGGGTGCCCAAAACTGGATGCAGTACTCCAAGTGCAGTCCCATCAAAGTCGAAGAGAGGGGGATGAATTACTTTATTTCAGCAGGTGTCTTCACCCCAAAATGTGACTGGCTTTATTTGTCCACCAGGATCACAAGGACTTTTTCTGGAATAAACATTGTATTTACCTTTGCTGAATTTCATGAGGTTTTTTCAGCCCATTTTTCCAGTTTGTTGAGGTCCCTTCACACAGCAGCCCAGTTGTCCAGTGTATCAGTCTCTCCTTCCAATTTAATATCTTCCAAGAACTTACAGAGGCTGTACTCTATCCACTCTATCCCATCATTCAGATCATTAATAAACACATTAAATGATATTGGCCTCAGTATAGAACCCTGAGGGACACCATGAGTAATTGGCTGCCAGGTGGACTTTGTGTTGCTGATCACTACCATTTCAGCCTCACAGTCCAGCTAATTTTCTACTCACCTTATCATCCACTTATCCAGTCCATATCTTGTCAATTTGGCTAGAAGGTGTATGTGTCAAAGACCTTGCTAAAGACAATTCAGTGGGCCAAGTGCAATTTTGTATATCCTTTTCCCTAAAGATAAGCAGTTAACTTTTGAGTTTTCAGTTAGGTGAAACCTGACTACCATAACAATCATGGTAGTTATTGTTCTTTAAAAACAGCCACGTATAATGACACGTAATGATCAGTGAATCCAGATGAAAATGGTTTGAGAATTTATTCAAGGATCAGGGAAAGAGAGATTTAGCACACACCTAAGGTCTTTTTCTGGCACATTTATAAAGGTCATCTAAAAAACTACAGCAGAAGAGTTCCTCTCATTTTGATACTAATACAAGATGTTGGCTACCAGAAGGTGCTATATTGGTGCATGAGTCTCAAGTATTCATCCTTACCTGCCAGAAAATATTATTTTCTATGCCTAAGCTTCTCAGGAAAGATGGATCATATTTGCCAATAATAATTTAACAGTTACCAATAATTTACCATAATTTACCAATTCCTAGACAGGTAACTTGGATATATTAGACCTCCTTGTGTAAGAAAAAAGAAGATAAGAAGTATTTATGGCACACAGAGGTGTAAGGAGTCCAAAACTTGTCTTTGTTTCATCAAGAGGTTCAACAGTTTTATTATAAATGTGTATTTGAACAGGACTTAAATGAAGGTTTTTCTCTGTAGAAGCTGAGAAGCAGCATTTGGGCTCCTAAATAAATAAATAATCTGTCATTTATCACCGTTTTGCTTTAAGTCTTACACTAGGAAAGACAGCCAAATCTCAGAAATGTTTCAATGGTAACTATACATATGTCAAAAAAAAAAAAAGAAAATCATGTAAAATTTTCAGATGTAATTATCACATGTTCACTTTCTTTTTCCTTTATATTCAAGAAAATTGCCTAATAATATTTACTTCCTTTTTTCAACTAACACCTAATCATTTCCCTTTGCCTAATCAGAAAATCATTGCTGCTTATCCACCTGGTGATGCCAATAGTCTTCTAACCATTGCAGAAAAGAACAAACAAATGACATAAAAACCTATTGATAACATTTATATGGGTTCTCCTTTCAATTGTTTTTCTTAGAAGTATGCTATAGGCAAGGATGGTACTTGCACATATTTAGCATAGTTCAGGGGAAATAAAATTGTGTCAGGTTTGAGATGCTGCCAACTAAAAAATGTAAAATAGGGCCATGAAAGTTAAGGGCAATTCTAGGCCTTAGGTAAAATTTCATAGATAGCGTCTGGAGAACCCTCTTCTCCTGTCCTGTTCCAAAAGAATCAGTTCTTTGGGACAAAGTCAGCAGGGGATTCACTCTGTCACTTGTCTGAGAAAGAGACCCAAGGGAAGCAGGACCTCTCAAGTACTTGGTATTTCCGGATGATTCGCTTGCTGCTGTAGAAGTTATAACCTAGTGCTTCATAAAGCACTTATAAGGATTGGGTTTTTTCCAGATTTGCCAAGTATGACTAATGAAGCAACAGATTTACATGTAGTTAGCCCACAGGGGTTTGAGGATTAATCCCTTATAAAGATATCTGGCCCTCAAGTGTAAAGAAAATTGTTCTAGCAGGAGCAAGCAATTTCCCCTCAAGGTGAAACAAAGACTACAACTAGAAAGATATTTGAGACGAAAGACAACAAATCTCTATCCAGCCCGGTCCTGCCAAAATAGGATGACATGGAAGATATTTAAAGGGTGTTAGTCTCTTGAAAGCGTGTTTGTTTCTTTCCCAGGAATATGATTTTGCATAATGATATATATCCTGCAATCCTACAACTGTCTGTTGAATACATGTTGACAGAAACAGTATGAAATTAGTATGAGGAAATCTAAAAAGGTTAATGATACATAAACCAATAATTTTTAAAATGTTTTATTTTATCAGCCACTTGAGCATCAAAGTAAGAGGTTCTTTTAAGTAAAAAAATCTTTTGGGTGTATTTGCAGTTAATAATGATATGTAAAAGATGGCATTCAGATCCATCTCCAAAAGTCATGTTACAGTTGCATTCTAATTAGTGCATTACAATGTATGCCCAAATGCAGCAACTGGGATACTCAAAATAGTTTTTAAACTGTTATCTATAGCATAAGAATTACTTTTGAGCATGAGGGAAAGAGAGAAAAAATCTTACAAAGATAAAATCAATTGTCCAAGATTTCATAACAGATTAGAATTGTGATGTGTTTCCAGGTCTGAAATAGTAACATAACAGCAAAAGTATTTGTATTCTTTGGGATCATGGATGCTCATAACTGGCAAATGAGCACTTATCTTTGCATAAGGACACTTGCAAGGCAGAAAACAGACTTTTGGACGTTTAAGCACCCTAAGAAGATTGATGTATGAGGTATGACATAAGCTTGACTAATTCCCTTGAGTTCTGTGATGCAATGTCAGCCTTGTTTATAATATAGTATTTCAGTGCTTAGGATTCTCACCCAAGAAATAAACAAAATGCATGGGACTTCTCTCATTCTAATTTGATTTGAAATAACAATTTCATCATCCTAAAAATGTTCACTAAATACTCGCCTGCTAACTATTATAAAAGAATACACATTCCATCACACAGTGGGCCACTGGGCAGACACTGCAAACTCAGAACAAGACTATTAGATGCCAGCATGAGGCTCAATAGAGCTGCAATCAGACGTATGGGCATCTGGTAAGAAGGATGGAAACATCAGCACCATCCTTGATTTTTTTAATCAATGACTTTATAATATAAGATACTTAAACAGTGCAAGAAACAAAGCCTCTGAACTTGGTGAAATGAAGTGGTATTCATGGAGTGACCTAAATCCAAGGCTATAGAGTCAGTCATCCATGTTGTAGCCTTCTGTACAGGATCCATGGATTCTGCACATGTGGTGTCTGACAGCTCAGTCTGAACTAGAGGAGAAGGAAAATCAATAAATATATTTCCAGAAGATAATATAAATACTACATAAGCCAGGAAGTCTTGTTTTGACCTTATATAAGCCCTGATTCAGCAGGGTAATTAGATGACTACTTAGTTTTATCATATGAGTATTGCTATGATATTGTCATCCACAAAAGCTTTCACTTATTTAGAAGCAGGTACATGTTAAGACTTTTACTGAATCAAGTCTTCAGCGGACTAGCTTATTTTCATGCATTTCAATTAACCAAGTTCTCCTTTTCTGGCTCTTTTTCAATAGATGCCTTTACAAGATCTTCATTAATTTCTAATTGCCAAAACTGTCATTGACTTTTTCGTCTCTTACTGACAGGTTGTTTTAAAGCAGCTCAGCTATTTAAAACCTTCATTAATTTCATCCTTTTCTCATTTATTAATTGAACTAATCTTGCCTTATTATTTTCCCACCAATGTCTGTTGTAGCCCATCTGATTTTCCCTAACCCTCTGACTACATTAATTCATTCACCACTTTGGCTGCTTTTCTCCCTCTGAGGTATCAGTTTATTTCTGTACAGGTACTCTTCTTGTCTTACAGTATCACTTATTTTTAACCCTTAGTTCCTCAAATAGTATGGTTTGAGCTCCTGCTATAAGGTAAAATTTCCCATTTTTAATGTGTCTGCCTACATGAGGATTGAAAAGAAGATAAACATTCACCTGCTAGAAGAGACAGGCTTCACATAGAAAGCTTAAGGAAATGAAAAAATAACAGAGAAGAGAAAACATTTCCTTAAAGCTCTCAGCCTCCAAATTTGGCAAATATGTTAAATCCAAACAGTTTCTGACTTAGCAGACCTTGACACATCTTTAGCCAGATATACATTATTCTAGTGTACCCTTATAGTGTAGGAGGCAGGGACAAGGTTTGCATTTTATCTAACATTGGTTGGTGACATTATAGACATCTACCCTAGGAAGTGTTTGGGTTTTTTTATCCATTGACTATAAAATTTAGGCAACTAGCTTAGAAGTTAAATCTACGTGCTAGAGTTTTAAATATGGCGGGATGAATTCCACCAGAATATTACTGCACTTGCAGTCACACCACTTTCTG
Organism: Mycteria americana; assembly: GCF_035582795.1. Classification (NCBI taxonomy): domain Eukaryota; kingdom Metazoa; phylum Chordata; class Aves; order Ciconiiformes; family Ciconiidae; genus Mycteria; species Mycteria americana. Next base: position 175,207,724 of record NC_134365.1, read on the forward strand.
TCCCAGATCTGTTTAACAGTGTCATCCTGTGAAGAGCTACTCACTTTAAAATTATTGCAAAAAAAAATCTCAAAAAGCACATCTTAAGCAGAGTATGCTCCATGTTATTTTGTTTAACATTAGGCTACATTGGTTCTGAACTTAATACAATTGATATCCTAAGGGATCAGTTCCCAAATTCCTTATCCAAGTATGTACCCAAAATGATTTTAGGCATACACAGACCACACTCTTTATGTCTTCTCTCCCACATAGGAGAAACCAAGACTCCTGTCCCAAAGGGAAACTGAAGTATCACAGGCTGTTAGACTGTTAGGGTAAGACGTGACCTTGTATGTAAGATAATTAATTAATCTGTAGGTACAGGCATGTTCTTGAAAATCCCACTGGCTTGTTCTGTTGAAGTGGGTTACACTTGGCTAACAGCCAAACTCCCACCCAGCCATTTGACCTCCCCCTACCCCCTTCAGCAGGATGTGGTGAGTCAAAGGTAGGAAGAACAGGAATGAAAAAGCTCTTGGGTTGAGATAAAGACAGGGACATCACTTACCAATTACGACCATGGGCAAAACAGGCTCAACTTGGGGAAAATTAATTTAATGCCAATTAAAATAAATATTTAATTACTCATTCGGGTAGTGTGAAGCAAAAAGTCAAACATTAAAACAGCACCTTTCCTCCTTCCCTTTCCCAGTTTCAACTTCACCCCTTCATTTCTGACCCCTCAGAGAAACAGCAGGGTTGTTTCTCACGCTTTTTTTCCTTCATTTCACACTGCTGTGTAGCATTTTGCCATTTTTTAAATTCCTTTTCCCCAAGGTGCCTCCACCTTGGCTGAGGTGCTCAGCTGTGCCCTGAGGTGGGTCCCTTGGAGCCGGCTGGAACCGGCTGTGTCCGGCACGGGGCAGCCCCGGCCTCTCCTCACAGAGGCCGCCCCTGCAGCCCCTGCTGCCAGCACTGGGGCACCTGCACCCAGTACAACTATTTTCTGTCTTCAGATTTTGACCACTTCCTCAGTTGTTTGTTTGTTTAGCTGTATAGTGGAAGAAATAAGAGATATGCCACCACTAAGGTCAGACATCATTCATGGCATCATGTCTCAAATACTCACAACAATCACTAACAAACTTTGGAAAAAAAAATTTAAATAACTGTTTGGCTATCAGTTTTGGTTGAGTTAAATTTGTACTGTGAAATATAAGCAAGCGAAATAATGAAATACAGTAAGAATAAAATGCTCTAGGGCAGATACTTAAAGGAAGGATGCCAGCAGAAAAAATCTTGTCAGAAAAGCTCTGTTTTCCTCAGCTTTCAATATTTTTTCACTCCCTCTTTTTTCTCTTTCCATACTGACAAAGATAAGACTCCTGCCAAATCTAACTGCTGCCTCTTTGGATTGTAATTTCTGTCAGCAGACAACTCATTTCAAAATCATCTACATATCTGATAATTTCTGTATCGGGGAAAGGTAGGACATGAAAATATTACAGGACTTTAGGACATGAACTGTTTTGAGGTCCTAAGTCTCTGAATATATAAATAAAAATATTCATGGAACAAAAAATTTTAAACTTTATTCTCTATACATTTCCATTAAAAGCTTTAATGTGAATGGAATTTATATCGAGGTCTTTTCAGACCTCCATGGAAATAATGGTCTTGACAGAAATACATAATAAGAAAAACATAAATCCAATTACTCCTTAGTGTTTTACCCCAGAATAAACTGTGTTGCTGTGTCACTGAAGCTGGACGTTTAACCACCGCCTTCATTTAAGATGTCATGAAGGAGCCCCTAAATGCATGTGTGATAATAGACTGCAGAAGATCAAGGGCCTTCAGCCAAAACATATAAATAAACAGCAACCCCAAATGAAAATATTTCTTTCTGATCACACTTTATGTTTATGAGTTAAAGGACACAGATGCCATGGAAAAAGAGAGATATAGCTTCCAGGCCACACATACAGGTGGATATTGGCTGTTAAAATGACCATGAGCAAAATCTTGTTAAAATGACCATGAGCTGAAAGATTGTCTGGGATAAGTTAAGTCTGAGGAAAGCAATTATCAGCTTGTTTATTTCTGCTGGGTTCATGGAAAAAGTGTTTAATGTTTTTACATTGTTACTTATTTCTAATTTTACTGTAAATTGTGATTCTGAACTAGAGAGAGCCACTCAGGTAAAAGAAAAAGGTGTGTGTGGGAAAATAATTCCTAAAGGAGAATTAACTATTTGAGGATTTTGAAGCCAGATTCTGTTTTATTTAAATTTATTATTACCTTATTTCCTAAGTTATCTCTTGGATTTTTATGGCTAAATCATAAGTCATGGTGTTATTCAGTTGAAATGAAGATGACAAAACCTAGCTCACAGGAATTTTTATAAAAGCCTACCATGTAAGCAAATCCATCCCATTTTGCTTAGATTAAGTTCGAAAGTAATACATTTTCTCCTTTGCTAAACACAAATTCGCTTCCTCATCTTCAGTAGGAACGTTTTTGTGAATTTTGTGAAAACATTAACAGGAGTGTACTGGACAGCATCTGGGCCACAATAACTCCTTTAGCATGTTACTAGGTGCTGTGATGCAATGTTATAAGATTTATGACTGGGACAGTATTCAAAGGGGAAATAAAGTGTGTTTTCTGTTTCAGGACTATTTCTGCACCAAATCAATTTCCTTTGTTTATAAGATAACAAAATATTATACAAAAATCTTATCTGACACTGAAATAAGATAGTAAATGCATCTAGTTTACTTGCCAGTTCATTTTCTGAAAGGGAGCAAAAATATCTGTTTCTCTCCTGCCTCTTTAATTATCACATTCAAGATCCAGTGAAATTCTTTGGATTGTTGACTATGTGTTTGTTTTTATTCCCAAGGGAAAATGTATCTTTCAGAAATTATTAAGAAACACTATTGCTTTCAGAAGCCCACATTATTTCTGATTTTGAAGCATATGTGCCACATTTTGATGCATCTTGTCAGGTTTAATCAATCAAATTGAAGCATGTGAAATATGATCCAATTTCACATGATCAGAATTACTTCATTTGACATACCACCATGTGACAATTAAGGTCAAACTAAAAACAATAACAAAGAAACAAAAACTTTGCACTATATTAAAAGATTTTAAGAAAAAAGAACTAACTTTTTAAAGCCAGCTAAAGTATTTGTGTTCAGATATGAAACACTTGCATTTTAACTATTTGTAGTATTTTGGTGGCCAGATTAGATTTCATGGTATTATGAATTTAACCAGTAATGTAACTCAACACGGAGCTGGGACCTCTAGACTCTAAGAAAATCTGTTTTGGGTCGATAATTCGTCTGTAAAGAATATCATACAGAGAATGAGAAAAAGTTTGCCTTTCTGTTTGTGAAGGCTGGGTAGAGAAAGTACTAAAGTGTATAGTACATGCTTTTTTTATTCCAGAAACATTCTCTGTCCTTACATATATTATTTCTATGAAAAAGGGGTTGCATAAAAGATGGATAACTGATTTATTCTTATTTCTACAAAAAAAACCCAACCAAATAAAAAAGCCCCAACTACTTATGGAACAGAGATATGGGTGGGGTTTTATGTATGAATTTACCCAGTTGATATCTGATCTATGGCAGATAAACAAAACAACCCCCCCCCCCCCATACTTTTAAAGAGTTAAAATTAAAGGTAATCTTTTTTGGCTGGGTTATAGAAGATTTTGTTTCATAAGTATGTGAATTCACATGAATTCATGTGAAGGATTTCCTGTGAATGAATTTACAGTATCCTCCATTTGTAGCAAAATCTACAACTTCACTTTCAGGTATGCTGTGCTAAACTAAATTTTTTATCTTAAAAAGTTTCTGGGATACTCAGTGTCTCAAATTCTTGTTGAATATATTTACTAATGTGCTTTTATGAAGTTCTTTATCAGGTGAACCTAAAGGTAGTGCTGGAACTTACTCTGCACTGCTGAGAAATCTGGACACTTGTTTTACTTGAACTATCCCTCAGTGAGCGATCTTGTCTTTTGCATATTTAGATTATGACAGAAATGTAGCAATTAGGAAATAAGGAATTTTTCAATCACAAATGAGTCCAGGCCTAAAATAAGCGTCCAGTGCTCTATGGTGTTGGAGCAGGTATTCACTGCAGCCTATGAAGGATCCACACCAGAGCAGACGGATATTCCTGAAGGAACTGCCTCCCTTGGGGACCCCATGCCAGGGCACAGGAAAAGTATGAGAAGGAAGAAACAGCAGAGAAAAACCCTTAATTACTGACCATAACCCACCATCCCCCATTCCTCCTGCACTGCAGGGGATGGAGGGTAGAGCAGTCTGGAGTGAAGCTGAGCCTGAGAAAGGGAGCGAGGAAAGGTGTTGTTTTAATGTTTGTCTCTGTTTCTCACTACCCAAATTAGTAACTAAATTTTATTGTAATTGGAAATAAATAAAGTTAATTTTCTACAAGTTCAGTCTGTGTTGCCCGTGATGGCAGTTGATAAATGATCTCCTTGTCTTTATCTCGACCCATGAGCTTTCTCATCCCATTTTCTCCCCCTTCCCACCGAAGAGGGGGAGTGAGTGAGCAGCTAGGTGGGTGTTTGGCTGTTTGCTAATGTTAACCCACCACAGATACCCACAGGTTTTTCTGTTAACATATGACATAGGAAACATAAGTAGGGATAAATGGTAACCTTTTCCTTTTCCAGTGGCAGAGTTTTTGTGCATGAAAAATGAAAAAGAAAGGAGGTGAAAGGATCATCTCATGGTAGCTGCACATTTGCAATGATAAGCATTAACCTGAGGAAGAAGAAGCTCAAATTTAAACACTTGTAGAAAACCATCCTAAGCTTTAGTGGAGATTTATGTCTGGAAAGAGTAAAAAAACCACTTTTTTTGTCCAATGAGAGGCACCTGCTACTTTTTGAATTAACAACATTAGTTTCACAACTCTCAACTTGTCCATGCTTCTCTGTATAGGCCCAGGGTTCATGGCATGAGGATTTAGTTATTATATTATATTATATTATATTATATTGTATTGTATTGTATTACATTACATTACATTACATCTATTTATTATTTTATAATGCATAGTTGGTAGTTACATAAATGTATATAAACATTAAAATATCTAACATATTAAACATTCTCGACATGAAACAAATCTCACATCATGTAAAACCAGTTTAATCAGTAGGGAATGCATTCAGATGCTGAATTTCAAAATTGGTAGGATAATACAACACTTTCTCCATTGAAAATTAATAGATAAAAATCTAATCTTGCAACAGTCATGGTGTCATCATCCCAGCAAAGTTACTACGGATAATTTTATGACCCAAGCCCATCCTACGTGGGACTATACTGCCATTAGCCTACAGTTTTTAATAGCAAAACACTAATGAAATGAATATCGATTAATATTCACAATTAAAATAGTAAAACATTTTATTTCAAAACCTGTTGCTAAATTTAAGCATCATATTCTTTTTTCCTCCCAAATGCTATTTTCCAAAGGTGATTAGTATTTTTTTATTGCTTTAGTTACATAATTCAGTCCCAGAATAATAATTAAAAGGTAGGTTATGCCACTTCCAGGCTGCTCAAGCACAAATTAGGTGGACTGATGTACCTCCTCCTGGAGATTTGTATATCACAAGGAGATGTACATCTTTATAGACTGAAACAGTGATTCTCATATTTACAGAATATAGGAAAATAGTTCTGTGATTTGTACTTTGGGAATAATTAAATCTGCTCTGTTAAAGACTTGTTGAGACGATGAGGTTTGACTTTTATCTCCTGCTAGCTGAGGTCACTTCTGCAACCTGATGACAATGTTTTTACCAATATAGTCTGAAACAAATTGAGGTCAGTGTACATTTTCTCACAGGCTTGCTCTCAGATTTCTTCCATGAACTGCAGAAGGTTTCAATTTACTGAAGCACTGAAGTAGGTAAGATCCAATCAAAGTAAAAGCAGAATCAATAAATGCTAACCTCAGAGGGCTAAATAGTAGTGACATCAGTCAGGGGAAAAAGTTGTTTGCAGATCCAAAATACTATTGTTCTGTACCCAGAAGAAAAATGAAATTGCAGCTATATGTTTTTATATTACTTGTTTACTGAGATGTATTTAACATGTTTGACAAACAACAAGATGGATTTTCTACCTAGGATAGGAATGCACCTATGTGTTTTGGCAAACATTCAGAAAATATAGGCAATCCGTGGAAGCCAGTTGGACGCCAATCCAAATTCTGCTCATCTCTGTAATATATTTCCCATTGCTTTATCTCTTAGCATTTAATGGTTGATGTAAATGAATCACACGTTTTTAAACACTATGATCAATAAAACATGCATAAAATATTCACAAAACCAGTTATGTATTCAATTAGCTACACAAGTTTGGTAAAAATTAATTTTACATTTAAAGAGCTCAGTTTTCTCTGCTATCATCATTTTTGGTAAACAAAGTAACTGTTTAATTGTGTATAAATATTTGAAAAAAAATAAATATTTTCGTGTCAGAATATATGATTTCAGAGAAATAAGTGTCATCTGTAGTTATAGAGTAGTTGTGTCTGTTTATATGTACCTTTAAGCTTGCTTTTAAAAGAAACATGATTTTATTTTTTAGCTGAGTTAAACTGCAGTTAAATAAATGCAGTTATACGGTATTATGCTCAGTGCAGCTCTGTTGTGTCAGCATTCATACCAATTCTTTTCTCACTCTTCAGGAATTTTTATAAATCAGCATTAACTGTGATTTGCCTTTTCAATCTCCATCAATAATAAAAATATTTTTTAATCAAAGGTAAAAACCTGTTTCATACTCTCACTATTCTTCATTTTTAAAGAACAGACAAAATGTAATTTGACTGAATTATTTTCACTATAAAATAAAAATCAGAGGAATTTTTTTTTTGAGGATATAGCTGTCCTATAAGATGATTTTTCAGTGCTTATGGTTTTGCACAGTTTTTTAAAAATAATGTCCTAGTCCTGTAGAAGGAAATTGTGTGGCATGCTATGTTTGTTCATTTCTATATTTTTTAAATTGGAGTCTAATTACTGAAACAAAACAAAACAATAGCAAAAAATAAATAACCCAACACAGTATCACAGAGGTCATAAATGACCAGGATATCACTCCAGTTACAGTAACTGATAAACTGCATGTTTTTTTCTCCAAGATTACCCTGTTCCATTTAAAGAGCTAATCTGGCAAAAGTGCTGCCTGAAATGACTAAAATGGTCCTGCCTAAAATGTCTTTGTGCCTGCTTAGAAAAATCATAGAACAAAGTGGTTTGTGTCAGGTACTATGTGAATAGGCAGTGATATCCTGACTTTCTTTAGAGCCTGTTTTGGTGGTATGGATTAAAGGAACCAAGGCTGGTATAGTTTAGAGGAACCAAGGCCAAAAGTCTTTTGAAAATCTAGCATCTGGCTGTGCTGGATCAGAGCAATTGTTCACCAAGCTCAATATACTGTTTTTATAATTGGTCAGTAGTAGTTTTCAGAAGAACATAAAATCAGGGTAAGCATATAGTGAGATTTCCTTGTATTCTCTCATATCTGAAATGTAATTGTTCCAGTTAGTCTGGTTACGAAATGCAAAATTTGGCACATGGAAATCTGTGCTTTGGTATAGCATAATAAAAAATGAACAACTCTGCTGAGAAAATGTCAATAAACAAGTGTATGAGTAAATACAAGTTAAAACTTCCTGTGAAATAAAGAAATATTTGCCCTCCCCACCATGAGCACTAAAAAAAGTGATTGGGGGGAATATCCATTCGAATATCCTCACATCAATGATATTGGAATATTGGTCTGTTGAGATTTATAACAGAAGTAAAATAACAACTGTACATTTGCTTTCTTTTTCTTCTTGATATCTAGCTAAACCATGAAAATAATGTTCATAAATTATTTATACATTTATAAATGATCATAAAATCATTATTACATATTTCCTAATAAATATGGCATAAATTTAGCAGCTCAGGACATTTGAAAATTTTTTCCCCCTATTTATTGATGTTCACCATAAAATCATATAATTAGGAGACTTGATGTTATCGTAAAAGATCACTCAGTCCTCTTTTACTGAAGAAGGATGAAACGTAACTTGACTATAGATTTAACCACAGATAAATATCTATTCAGTTCTTTAAAAATTTATTCTATAATCTCTTTGTTAATGTGTTCAAACGGTTCACTGCTTTTATTATAAAGAAAATTTTTCTTAATATTTAACATAAAGCTTTTCTTTTACCAACAAAACAAGGTCACTTGGTTATTAGCCTTTTCATGGTAGTTTTTTAGTCCACTAAATAAAACAAAAACAGTGTCCTTGGCCTTTCCTCCTTAGCTGTGTTTTCAAATTTTCTTCCCATTCTTGTTTGCTGTCTCCTATTTTGACTAACTTTTAAAGTGGGTCCAGATGAGGCTGAAATTTAGGAGAGAAAAAATATAATCTTCATTTAAAACATATGGCTTCCTAAATATCTTTTTCCTTTTTCATAAAAAGAATCACTTCTCTCCCACCACCAATGGTTAATTTATGGACCACTGTAGGCCTCCATCTTTTGAGCAGTAATGTTGCTTAAATGTTTATTCTGCATTTTGTGTTAGTGAATTTTACATAACTGAACTGTAACACTGTACTGCTGTTAAGCGCTGTTTTTCTTGCTGATTTCAAAACATCTTTATTTTGTCAACTTTAAAATCTAATCATTTAATGTGTTTGCAACTCCCCTAATTTGATTTAGTCAGATTTGTTGATGTCATCAACAATTTTTAGAATACGCTCTGTACTCTACCCGCTAACTCAATAAAAATATTGAATAAATCTGGGTCCAGACCAGAAACCTTACATACTAACCAATCAAAAAATTGACATCTATTAATTCAGTGTGATTTTCAATCAGTTGTGTATCTATCTCTGAGGACTTAATCTAGTTATATGTCTTTGCTTTGACTTTAAGAATGTCATCTTAGTCACTAACAAAATTTTTATCAAAGCAATACATAATTATTTCCATTGTTTCAGTGTTAACTCCTAGGCTAGTTATCCTATCAAAGAATATTTGATAATTATCTCCTAATTTGTTAATGAGACCCAAACTCTTTATAATTGCGTACTGAAAATCAATTATTACTATAAGACACTGCAGGTAAAGACTTATGTATTCACAGTAATAATTCTTGGTTCATACAATCTGCCTTTGTCTTGTCAGTGTCAGTTAAATATTGATAACTTCCAGCAGCAGAATGCAGGCTTAATTTTACAAACACAGACCAGGCAGCTAGCTCAGTAAACCACTTTTATATGCTAAAATTCTACTTTTTTTTTTTTCCCCTCTAAGCTGTTCAGGCTTCCTATAGTCCTATAGTAGGAATCCACAGAGACAGAGTGTAGTTAGTTTGTTCTGTGCATGTAAATTTTGTTGGCTAAGTCAGACATGTTTAGCCAGTTCTATATACGAAAATGTACTCTGGACTGAGAATAAATGCATCAAATTACTGTAAGGAAAAGACCAAATAAAAACTTATACTGCAGTATTTTTTTACCCTACTCACACATTTTATTGCACGTACAGAGAGGAAAACATTTAAAAGTCGAAACATCGACTGTATTCAACAATGCACAAGTAAACAGGTACTGTATGCCTGTCTCTTCCCTCTCTCTCTCTCTCTCTGAAATAATTTCCTTTCTTAAACAAAAATGTTAAAATAATTGCTGCTATGAAATGTTTGGCAAAAATCAGAATGATTTGTGCTAAAAATCTATTGGACAGCTAAGGCAACTCTGATCCTAAAATAAGAACTAGTAAGATTCACTCATTATTATAATAATCATTTTCTTACCACTTACAAAATGGGCATCAAAATAATAATTAGTGTTTTCTTTCCCAATGCCATTCTGGCTGCTAACCAATTCAGTGGTGTCCAATCAGCACTGATTGCATTTGTTACTTTATTTGACCTGTACGGTTTCGGTCTCCAATGTTAGGAGGGACAGTCACATTATCTGTTTATATAATATGACTTTAAGCATACAATAGAAGAACTACATTCCAGTCCACAAGCATAAAGACTTATGGAAACTCAGGATCCTATTATTTAAATATAAGTCATATTTGGTACAAAAGATGATTTTAAAGAGTTGTTAAAATAAAAATCAGAGGATCCAATTCACCACTGCATTTGTATGTATAAAAGATGTGATGTAGTCCCAAATAAGAAATGGTATTTGTTGTTATACACAAACATTATTTCCTGTTTAAAGAGATAAAAACTATGGTGTCCCAAATGTGCAAAAAGTCTAGATAAAATTTTAGTCCAAGAGAAAAAGCTGTACATGTATCAGGTATAAAAACTATGTAAAGTATCATCTCTTTGTTTTGTGTTTTGGTTTTTGGTTTTTGTTTTTAATAGATTTTCTTAACAGTAGTTAGTTTGTTTAAGTATAAAACTTCTAAGAATAAAATATGTCCAGATGTTAGAAACATCATCTGAATATAAAGCAGATAATGTTCAGCTAAATTGCACTCTTTTTCAAGGGGATGGGCAGGGAGGGGAGATTTTGCAAGCATATGTGTATTTCTGCAGTCATGAAGCCATTAGTGTCTTCCATTCTCTTTGCTGCAATTGTACTTTAGATTGTGCAGCAAGCATGGCATGACAAGGGTACCTAAGGGTATAATCACTGTTATATACAGGGTTTCTGTTCAGTGAGGAGGTCTGCATCTGAGATGCAAAACTGGTAAATAGGAGAAGGCTTTGTGGAATGTAAACAACCAAACATAAAGCTAGTCAGAGGGCATTGTTGGGAAGATTGGGTATATCTGCTCAAGACTCTACTTAGCACAGCTTACTTTTTATCACTATGCAATTCATCAAGCATGAGTAATTTCAATTTTTTTTCTTTTTTTTTCCTGTACAATAGAAACATAAATGCACAGTCATAAAAAAAGAACATGATGCATTGTAGTTGAGATATCAGCTAAGGCTGTTTGTGGTTCTATTAAAACCTTTTTTTCAGAAGTTTATAATAAAAATTCACCCCTGGGTTAAACCTCAAAGCAGTGGCATCTTATTTCAATATAATTAAAATCAGTCAGTTAACTTCTACTTGATTAAAGCCATATATTTGTTCTGCAATATCTCAAATAGTGGCAAATTAAATGTCTATTACATCTGAATAAAGCAAGTTGTAAAGCATTAAAAAACAGTACTTGCAAGGGTTGTGGGTGCATAGTACTTATGGCATCTTGCTACAGATCAAGAACTGTGAGTTTAATCCTTGCTCTGGATTCGGGTCAAAACTGCACCTACTATATCTATCTATGTGTAAGAAAAGGCTTAGGGAAAAAAAAATCTAAATGTAATGCCAATACTATGACATTCTCTTTTGTTGTTGGCTTCAGGTTCTGCTGTGCTCTGACCTTGACAGGTCAGGGGTTGTCTTCTGAACTCCTTCGACTTCAAGACGTGAACTTCTCATTACCTAGGAAGTCCAGAGAGCACTGAAATTCCCACCTGACAATGTGTCTCTTTTCCAAGTAATTCTCTTAGTGATTTAACTTTACTCCTGGCTGACAAACAAGTTACTTCAGTTTATCTACCAAGAACCTCTTCTGCCTAATGAGACAAGTAGCCCTTACCTCCCCAAGAGTAAAAGCACTTAGAGATTTATTCTTCGTCTTATTATTCAAGATACATTCAAAGACTGTTCCAGACAGTTATCATACTGCATTCCTTGAAATTAGCTGTTGAAAAATTACTCTGCAGGTTGTTGTATTTTCTCTAGTTCATGTAGGGAATTTAGCCATTCATCTTTACAGTGCCTCATTTTTAGAAGGTAAGGGTGGCCACACTGACGGTGTCCACCAGATCAGAATTTTGTCTCCTAAAATGGCCATAAACAGATACCTAGGGGACGGAAGAAACAGAGCAAGCATATATGACATTTCTCCCTAATAGTTTCCCAGTGTCTTGTTAGTGCAGCCCAGCAGGCACTTAGCTTCCATTGTCGCAGGAGCACACTGCTGACTTGTGTTCAACTTGTTGTCTCAAACAAAAGACTTGTCTCTTTTCTGTAAACCTACTTTCTAGCCAATCAGCTTCCAGCCTGTACTGTTGGGTTATTTCATCCAATGTACAGGGCTATTGAAACAGAAAATATTTTTGTTCACCCATTCCTCCAGTCTGTTGAAAGCCTTTTCAATGGTAGCCGGTCCTTCAGCGTATCAGCTGTTCTCCTGTCCAGAGACATGCTGAAGGTGCATTCTCCCTCATCATGCAGACCATTAGTGAGGATGTTGAACAGTATTGACCTCAGTATCAACCCTGAGGAATAACTCAGGCTGACATATAATATCTAGTTAACAGCTGGGTTTTGAACTGCTGACAGCTGCTCCTTCAGCATGGCAATTTAGTCAATTTTTCACCCTGCTTGTCATTCCATGTATCCAGACCATTTCTTTCCAATACAGCTACAAGAAGAGGTACTATGGGACACCATGTCAAAAATGTTGGTAACATTAGGGCAGCCACTTCTCTTCCCTTGCCCACCAAGCTGGTCTTCTCATTATAGAAGGAAATCAGTTTGGTCAGGCATGATCTGGCTTCAATAAATGGCTATTCTCAGTCTTCCTCTTGTCCTACATGTGCCTTGGTGTGGCTTCCAGGAGGTATTGCTCTATAATCTTCAATGGAATTAGATTAGGAAAATGAGTCTGCAGCTCCCTGAATCCTTCTTTCTTGCCCATCTTGAAGATGAGTGTGATATTCACTTTTTTTGAGTCATCAGGAACCTTCTCTGACTGTCTCAGCCTTCCAAAGATATTGAAGGGTGGTTTTGCAACATTATCAACCAGATCTCTAAGCACCTTTGGATGCTGGTATTCTTGCATTACTAATATAAGCATTAATTTTCAGGAACTAATTCAGCATTATAATTTACTGAGGAAATTTTCAAAGACCGAACATACCTACATTTTAGATACAGGACTGTTCTTTTGTTTGGTTGGTTTTCTCTTGGAGAGAGAGAGTGGTGCCTCTCTGGCACCTGAAAATTAGAATCTGGTTTCATAAAAGATTGCCAATGCTGTGATTCACATCTAAAACCACTTTCTTATGCAATTTAACAAAGTTTAAGAAAATTATTTCAGTTTAAGAAAAATAAAAGCAGGAGAGAAGAAAAATTGCTCTTTTTTATCTTCTTCACTTCAAAAATGAAGTCAACTTTCTTCTAAGTCAAAGCAATTCTTAAACAGTAATGCTGGTAAATAATATTCTATTTACTCTGTCTTTGGTTTTGTATAAAGAACAAAAGGGTAAGCAAAGGATCATGTTTTGTCTTTTACTCTTCACATGCTATAGCTACTAAGAAGAACTCAAATAGTCTTTAAATAAATAAATTTCCAAGTTAAATTATACAAGAAAAATCTAAACAATAGTTGTATTTCTTATTTTACAATACAGAAGAGAATAAGACAAGCTCTTGGGAATTAGTCTTGAAAGGAATATCTTAATTCCTACATGAAAAAGAATACAGTAAAATATTTAAGGGGTTGAGAAGTGCAAGAGTCAATATTGTACCAACTCCTTATAAGTAGTTAGCCACTCTCAGCACAAATACCAAAGCAAGTATAGAGACAACAGGGTGTTTATATGACACCTCTGCTAATCAAAATTAGAAAAAAAACACCTAAGAGACATCTAAATAAGACCCAAACACAAAGCAGGTGCAACTGGCATATCCAGAAGTTGAAAGGTACAGAATGACTCTTGGTGAATCATTTTCCAGGATATCTGGATGTCTCCCACCCTGTGTAGTTGACCTTCTAGAAATCCTGTCCCTATTCAGGAGAAAAAGGGAGTGAATTGTTAAAGGTGGGAACCTACTGCTCTGGTCAGTAGACCTGACAGTTCCAGAAACATAGAATTGCAGAACATGTTTTCAAATAAAATTGAGTATTGATATATATGAGTCATTTGTTTATATATATCTTGATAAAACCTCTCCCTATACTCTGTTCACACTTTCCCTGTCTTTGAACCACCCTAGCATCAGGTAGTATTGCAAATTAAATATAAAAAGCATGCAGTTTGTCATTCTAGAACTGATGAATCCCTCTGTCTGATGTGGAGATGTATCCAAGAAGTGAACATGTTATTAAGATACAAAAGGAATTAAGCGATGACAAATTAAAAATATTAGATTGTCTTTACATAAATAGGTACACTGAGGGAATAACAAAAGTATGGTTTCACAGTTTTCTTAAGCTTATGTGTGCACTTCCATTGAAGGAGAGGGTCCCAGCACACCCATTCTACCTCTTCCCTTTGCCCATGCATCAACTTTGCCATTGTTTCTCTGATGCTGGCTGTAGCAATTACTCAGTAAATCAGATTAACCTGTTGATCTGATGAAAGCCATTTTTTTTTCCCCTGCAAGATTAGTTTCCAGTCAGATAACCAAACTGATTTTACTTACTGTGCTGAGCATTAATGCCAACACAAACGAATCAACAGGATTATGCAGCTAGAGTAACACCATCCTATTTAGCGGCAGAGACAGCCACAGACACTTGTGAAAACTAAACTTTGGCAAGATGCTGATTACTGCAAAGCCAAAAGAAGACTACACATTTGTTGTACTGAGAAGAATTAGCTGTCATCTAAAAAAACCTTTGAAGAGATTGGATTGTTTTCCTTAGAACTAAAACAAACAAAATAAGGTTGAGTGTCTAAAGTATTAACTGGTTCAGAGAAACGGTAATTCATTTATTTCTGTCTTGTGGATGAGCACAAGGAGGCATTTTATATCTTGAAAAAGTTAGAAAATTAAAAAAGAGTAAGAGGAAGTGCTTATCCTTTGCATACAATGTCTGATTAATTCATGAATCTTGGTCATGAGCAGTCATTGAGCCAAACAGTTTAAAGCTTTAAACATGCCTTTTTTAGATATCAGTAAAGCTAAGAACTACTGTTTTATCCATTAACAAATAAAACTGATATAAAAGTTTTCAATTAAGTGTAAACTATTTTTTAATATTTTACAATGTTTTCTAATATTTTAAGATTGTTATCTTGCCATCTAACAGATTAAGATGGCTTCTAATGTTAAGGTTTCCTTTGAGTTTCTCCACCTGTTGCCTCAGCAGTCTACTAAAGATTTTTAATTCATTTTTAGCAATGTGAAATGCTTAATAAAGTGACATAAAAAAAAAATTGCACCTGAACATGTGTATGTATATTTGTACATATATGTTTATATATTAGGGAATTAAAGACTGCTGTGGTGGGAGTATTTAGAAGATTGAGAAATCAGGGCAGTTTTAAACTAAAAACTAAAACAATCAAATAAACAAACGCTTTACTAAATTCATTTATTAACATCACACTTTGTGCTAATGGTTAGTTCTTACACATTATTGCTCCTTATCACCACATATATAAGGTTGTTCAGCTTTAATACCTATAGCTTAAATTAGTTGTGAGTATATAATACTAGGGAACAGATATCGTATAGTTATCATTGATGGCTGTGGTCCTGTCCTTGGTGGCTTTATGTCACCAAGATCAGAGTGATCAGACTTAAGAACTCTTTGGGTAAAAAAAGGTTAAACTGAAATTAGCTTGTCTTCTTTCTTTGCTGATTTTCTGCACTTATGCCTAACAGGTTTTTAATGTCCCCCCTCTCAAAAGTGGGGTATCTCATCTACTGCTGATGCAACTTATTTTTGTTGTTGCCAGTTATGCCTCTTGTGTATTCAGGAGGATGCCCTGTCTGATGTCCTACTTCTCTTGTTCTTTGTTCTTCTATCACTTGGATGCTTTCTGGTGCAATGACTCCAGTCTTTCTTTACCCCTTCAATTGTCACATTGCTCAAACATTTATGTAAAATCCTTGTGTCTGGCTATGCCATCACAGTCTTATGAAATATATGTATACTATTGCAAGTTACACTATTTCAATATTATATTTGGGTTCAAGTTAGGCTAATGTATCTTGATTATTGCACTTACAGTTTAAAATTGTAGAAGGACCCTCTTTAGCTACAGATAAAAGACAGAAGAGAATTTACCAGTATCTAATAGTTACACTGAATTTTCTTTTCCACTATGTTTCTAAGTGAAAAAAATATGTGTAACAACTGATTTTTTCTTTTTGTTAAGGATTTTCTCTATTTGTTTGATGATCACTTTACAACTTAAGTAAATGTAATACGTTTTAATTTTAAAACATCTTCAGTTTAATGATTTTTTTAAATTTTCAGTGAGTAGGAAATGTTTACGCTTATGAACAGCTTGTGCTAAAAAAAAGAATGATATCTGTTGTGCTGATAAGAAAAGTAAAGCCTAAGGAATTTAAAAAATGAGACCTATGTCACTCAGTAGATTAATTGCAAATTTAGTTAGGAACTGGCTCTTAACTTGCAATGCTCAGCTGTTACAATATGATTATTTATTACCATCACCCCCCAAAAAATTATACTATGATGTAATAGCTTGCAATACTTCCCAGTCTTTAATCTAACAAATTTGCAATCTATTCCTTTCTGTTTAAATAATACTTTCCTCTTCCCTCGTCTTTATTTTCATTCTTTTCCATGTATTTCAGCATTCTGCCTACATTAATATACACGTAATTAATGTTTTTCTGTTTAATTATTTTTACAATGTATATGGTAAATATTAAAATGTGCTTTAGTGTACAGTGTGCAAATGTACTAATACAGGCTTTCTCACAATATGGCATTTTCCCTTATTTTCGTATATTAAATGTCACTTGGTGATTTCCATGTATACAGTCTTAGCAAGGCAATACTCTATATTTCTTAGTAACTGCATGCTCTGAAAGAAGTTATTACTCAAAATATTTGTCTTTTGTCCTCTTTCTTTAATTTCCTAGTTAGATATCTTAACTTATAGTTACATAAACTTAAAGTAATATCATATATATCATGTTTAGATCCAATGTTAAGATGTAACTCTGGCAAGCAGGACCACAGATTTGTTCAGACATAGTCATAGCAAAATATTTTTGGCTTGCATTTTGAAATACAGTCACATCATAGCCCTAGTGTTGTTTGGTCATCTGGGCACAGTTGAAATCTGCAGACTATGGTTAGCTGTCCTGAATCATATTATGAGTCTCTAGGGAATGTCAAAGCATTACTATTGTTTGCTTGGGAAAAACAAACAAACAAAAAAAAATTCTCAACTATTTTTTAGACTATCCTGGTTACATTTAAGTTGAGATTTTGTTATTACATATTTAATTAAAAGAGATTACTTTGAATTTACTTGCAAATATTTTGGCTCTTCATGCTCTTAATTGGTATTATTACGGTTCAGATGGGTTGGCAATTGTTTTCAATATTCCTAGAAGAATAATTTGTATGCATTCAGACTGGAATGTCATTTTTATAGAAATTTCTTTATGAATAAAGATGATGGAAGTTTAGAGCAATAAATGCCTATTTCTAGGCTGACTTCTTGACATTGCTATATGCTATTAATGGTGGTTATGAGCTTATTCTGTATTACATTTCTAATTTTACCTCCACACAGAGCACAAAACTAGAAACCATCTACTATGCTAGCCATAATTTGGGTCCATAAACAGAAAAGAACATAACAACAACAAAAAAAGAAGCAGTAAGTAATGTTTTCCCCTCCTGCATACCAATGTCACAGCCTGTGGTCAGCTACCTGGGTATGTTAATATTCTGCAGCTGGTTTCTGTCTCTGAGTGAAATGTCTGTCAAGTGAGCAGAGGGACAGTTAGTTATGGGCTCTCAACCAGCTGGATGTTGATTTCACTTGAGTGTCCTTAGAGAATGATAAAAATGGTCCTTGCTGTTCTGTATTATGTCTATTCAGTTTAGATTGATTTGCATTTTCTCAGGATTTCCATAATTTTGTCTTTTCTATGGTAGAAATGTCACCTGTTTTGTGACAAAGTGTTTTTGTTTTCAATAATAGATGCAGTTGCCCCAAAGTCACCTGCATAAGTATTGCACCTAAGTAGCCATCAAGCAGGAAAGAAAAATTGTTTAATTAGATGACTCCATAAACACTTTACTGCCTGAAACTCAGAGAAAACATGCTATGAATATGTGTAAACCATGGGTTATGCAAAAAGATAATATAGATAGTAAGAGATGGTGGGACACTTTGTTTTAATCCCCAGGACTTCCTCTAAAAGGACATATCATCCATCTACATGTAATACAGGGACGGGATTCACGTATAAGTTAAGACACCTAAGATGTGTCAATTAAAATACTGCATAGGTGTCTGTGTGTGAACTGGGTGTCGGGACTCCCACTATTGTGAATGGGGATCTAGTCAAAAGAGAGTGCAGAATGCTATTCAGATTGTCCTAGGCATCTACACTTGATTTGCTTTCTCTATACTCTTGTGATTGTACTGATGAAATATTTGTAACACCTATGGAGAGCTGGCTGTTATTAAAACGGGAAACTGCTTTCTTGCACAGGAGCCGTAGCCAGGCAAGACACAGTAACCCATCTCAAATAATACTAGATGCTTACGTTAATGAACTGAAATAAGCTTCAGATCTCTACTAACTAAAACACAGTCATACATAAATACTTATATCTAAGTGTAAAAAGTACCTCAAACTTTGAGGTAACTAAGCATTAACTGTTAATCTCTATACAATCTATATGTTTGTTGCAGAAAGGACAACAGCATTTCAATAGACCTGATCATCTTGCACAAATACAAATGGGTGTCACACAATTCAATTGAGTTAGTCAATCATCAGTTTTTAAACATATTTACATGAACTTCCATATAAGATATGTCATATAATCAAAACAAAACAAAAAATAATAGGGCCAGTATTATTCTAGTTGCAGCTACTATGCGGTTCCTAAAAAAAACCCAAGTAGAATAGAATGATCTGAAGAAAGTGTTTATGCTACTGATGCAAAACTGTTTATTGCTGTACTATATGTACAATGAACCTTGTTTTCTTCCCTTAGCAGTTTGCTGGAAGAAAATCTTATTAATTAAACCCAGTGTGATACTTAGGAAAGTGAGTAAAACTGCTCCTAAACATCTCTAACAGCATATTACAGTGTTATTGAAGCTGTAGAATTTGTCTGAATTACTGTTTATCTTAGATCAGGAATTAACTTTTGAAGCAAACTTCCAATTGTTCATATTTTGTTTGCATCATGCTTTGATTTGCATTATGAAACAGTCTCAGGGTACATGAACTGAGATGTTCCTTTCAGGTGAAATTAAATGAGACGATACTCCCTAGGACCTCATTTAGTACTCTTCAGCCTCAAATACTCATTCTGTCAATGGGACCAGACTAGAGCTCATTCACATTAAAAAAATAACCAGATAAATTTCCCAGGTATATTTGCATCATAAACACAAGAGCATGTCTGATTGGCTTCTTATATGACAAATTTACATGTACCTTTTTTACTGCATCTTCATAAGAAACCAGTTTCTAGAAACTGTTGATTTTGATGGGCTTCTGGATGAATGAAACAGTGATGCTGAGAATAAGTTTCCTAGACACAAAGGTAGAAGAAAAAGCAGAATTTACTGTTGGCTATATACCAGCAGACTTATTTAGAAACATCTTTTTCCAACATGACAAAATATTCAAGAGTCAATTCTGTTGTCTGAGGTATCAGTAAAATACTGACATGGATGTATAACTTTAAAAGTTTTATTTAAGAGTAAGTATTAAAATTTTCAGATTGTTTTGTTCATGTCTTTATGCTTTGATTGACATAGAGAAATATTTCTCTGTGTTTTCAGATTTACTGATTTTCTTTCACACAAGAATGAATCTTGTCTTATTGACATCAATAATATTTTTCACAGTATATAACTACTTTGTTTTTATATTGGTTCTATTCCCAGGAAAATATTCAACATCACATTTTGCTTTATCAACCGTGCATATAATGAAAGACAATAACTGCTCTATCCCAATAGCATTTTAATTGTGTTTTCATTAAATCAGCTGGATCAGTAAGAAAACATGCATTTTTACAGCATTTCTGTTTTGATAATCAATGTGTCTAGGAGAATATTTGCCACTATGTAATGTATATATTTTATTAACTTTATTACCTTTTTATAAAACGGATCAAATTACACCTCAGATCCGGTAGTAACAGGCATTCAAATACAGGATAAAGGATCAGCCTCTGATCTAAAGATGGCTATGTCAGATAAGAAGTAAATAAAACACCGTATCAATATTTAAGGTATCCAGCAGACGTGAAATTCTTTTCAAAAGGGAAGTTACCTGTAAGTAGATGTAAATCTTAATTTATGTTTGTTGTGTAGAAATTCTGTAAGGCAGATTGAACTTTCATTGCTTGGTAGAAAATAATTTGGAATAGAAAAAGAAAGTGTGACAATACCAACACCACCTGAAATATATAGACTGAGAAGGAAAAAGGGAGTGTATATTGACATGAAAAAAACCCCAAATAAACAGGTTGTCTTTCAAATTGCTAAGTACAATTGCCTTTTGAATAAACTATTTGAAGGTATTTTATAAATTGCTAACATGCTGGGTAATAGATACATTGCCAGTTAGTATGACCTACTGCTAAAAGTCATCTATTGTAATTTCTTGAATTAATGCAAGGAGGGTGAATATGATAAATACTACTTGATTAACAGCCTAGTTATCAAAGAAAAAGATTGCTTGAATTGCTGGAGGATAAAGGTCTTTTGCTCCCTAGTATATCATAACTGTCAGTCTCTGAGGAGTAAGGGGTAATTTCTGATGTTCTGTAGCTCTGTGGGATTGGTGCTTGTAAGTTATGCCTATAACTTGATCCCTCTTGTTTCTCCAGTGTAATGACATCACTGAAGGAGTGGTAATACTCTTCAGGATTTAAGAGTATTGCCACTGAGATTAGGGAAGAATTTTGTTCTGCTGGTAAATATTCTCAGTTACTTGACTGGACTGTCATTTATTTTTGAAGCCTCCCACAGGGGCAACATACTAGCCTTAATGGGCCAGCATTCAGATCGGCTACACTGCACTATAAAGCTCTAAGCCCTGGGATATAGCCATAATGCTTCTGGTGGGCAAGAAGTAAAAGGTGAACCCCTCCAGAGCCTACTAAAGCTACTCTTTGATCAGTATGAGGAATTGCTGCTTGAATAATGTAAAACTCTGTTTCTTCTGCCCTGCTGCTCAGAGGCTAAGCAGGTTACCTCTACAACACTCACCACCTTTGTAAGCCATGCCTAGAAACCCAAATAAACTATGCAGAGCACATTGCAGGTCAGGAAACGTCTAATTTCTGCCTTTTATTTATCATGCTGGAATACCTGTGGGAACTACAGAAACAATCACTAGAATTTAATAATAGAAGCCAGATTAGCCATTGTTCCAGTTTTCAGGAGATAGGGCACAGAGAGGACAGATCAGAAATATATTCTCCTTCATAGCCTCATGTAGTCAGGGTGTTTAATTAAGGCCCTATGTAAAGATAAACAAATATAATCACATACATAAGAGCTATATATGCATAACAACATTAAAAAATTAGCAGTTTGTAGGAAAGAGCTGGAAGTTAAACTGTCATGGACTGACTTAGAGCAAAAAGATCATCTTTCCTGTTGTCCCCAGTTTCCCTTTAATAAAGCAGTGGGAGGGGCTGTCATGAAATCAGTTGTGAGTCCCTGATTCTTGGGGCAGAACTGATCCCCAGTGCATGTTAGAGCAGCTGGAAGTTGTTCTAGCTCATCCAAGCTCCCTATCATTCCTAAAGGGTCAGACACCAGACAGGGTTACCTAGAGTATACCACACTCCAACCATGCCATTTTTGCACACTACGTCACTATGGCCGTGGCTGCAGCTGGCTATCTTAACTTGCGAAATAATTTTTTTCTAATAGCTTTAGCCCACATGATTCTAAAACACAAAAGTATCTGTGATATACTAAGTGCACGTACTGAATGAATCCAAAATGTTTATTTTCTATGTGATATCAATCAACAATAAAATTCTGCTGTAGAACAGAAAGGTATTTTCAGTCATACCTTCTTGTAATACTTCATCATCCAGACATCCAGAAGATACCTGTATTCAAAACTGGCTGTAAATTTTTTCAAGTTTTTAAAGTTCTGAACTTCAGTGCATAAATGGGACTTCATTAGGATTTCTAAAATGCCGAAATATTCTAAGATACAGTTATAAAATTCAACAGCTAGATCAACAAAGGTGGAATATAATAGTTTGAGTCTTGGCCATCTTCTTTTATATAAATGGCTGCCAAATTAATGCAGGGAAGTCTGAAAATACATGTATGCTGGGGGTATGATAGGAGGAAAGTAAGTAACTAAAAAAACCCCTCAATTATTTGAGATTAATAATTATATTTAATTGGTTGCACTTAAGGTGGGAAAACAGGGAACTTGGAAGTGGTACATTAAATTGTGTACTTAGCCTTGCACTCCATTATTACTCTTCAAATCTGCTAAGGTCATGGATAAAACAGACAGCATTTCCCAGTAGATATTTACAACAATCCCCACAGTAAGACAACTAAGGTTATCTGCTCAGATTTGGGCTGCATAAAGACTCATGATCCTGACGGCCGGGTTAGCATGCGAATGTATGCAATGCTCTTACCCATTCAACAGCAGGGCTAGTAACTTCTCTTTTCAATCATCAGTATATTTTTTTAAAATATTAAGAAGAAAGGGATAAACATGAAAGGCTATGCATTAGTTTTCTTATGAGTTATGTGAGACATCTTTGGGAGTTTGTATTACTTTTTTGTTATTAACTTTTTTTAGTCTTAGTAGCAGTTTTGGAGCAGGGTAGTGTTTTTATTGCATGAAACTAAAGGTGTGAGTTGAATATCCTGGGGCATGGTATGAGAAAATGAGGAATTTTTTTGAAGGTTAGGAGTCCTCAGGGATAGTGCTGGAAGACAGTGTAAAATGGAGGAAACTGAATCTGGTACAGTTTCATCTATACTGCTTTTTTGGGAGTAGCCTCAGGAGTAAATTATACTAGAACAATACCCAGAAATTGTCCTACTGAGAGCTAAATGGAGTGGTCCGAAACAGAATCAGGCAGTAAGCTAATGAATTGATAGTGCACAACTCAGTTTTTTAAGTATGCTTCTTGGGCTCACTTCTGGCTATTTCTAATTTAGAAATAATGTGAGATCACAAAGGGAAAAGTAGAAAATATTATCTGATGTGTAGAAGGCAGAGAAAAAAGGAGATAAGACAGTCTGAATGAGCACCAAAGAGTCATCAGTGTGAGGAAGACCAGACTCTGTGGGTGTAGAAGAAAGGAAAGCAAAGTGAAAACTAGACTGGAATGGAAAGACTTAATTGTAGCTAAAAGCATGACAGTGAATAAAAGATAGCAGATCTGTTTTAAATGGGAAGCAGGTTCACATGAAAGAATTAGTTGAAACAGCAGAGAGAATGATGGAAATTTCAGTGAGCCTGAAACTAAGGGTCTGAGATATGTTGCTATCTGGAGCAGGAGTAAGGAATCCACTAAGGCAAGAGACATTGGCTTTGGCTGGAAAAACACTTCTTGAAAACAAATTACCATTAAAATAAGAATATCCATTTGGTGGCATAAGAAGTACGTCTCCTGTGCTCCAGCCTTTATAACTGTCACCTTCAGTCAAACCTGAGGTAACTGTCTCACCTGTTTCTGTCCTTTTGCCTCCACTTTCCTCCCTTTCCCTCTTTCGTGCTATCTCTCAGAAAAGTAATATCTAGTGTAAAACACTGACAGTTACTTTGCTGCAATTTAAATGACACCGCAATTTACACTTAAGTAATTACTGTTTCCTAATTAAAGTTTTAAATTGTGATGATTCTGCTGTCCTTTATTAACATTAAAAGTGTGATAATGAATGATCAGAGTCTTCAGAATTCCAAATTAAAGGGATAACTTTGAAGTTAATAAAGATATTAATGCTTGAGATTCTGATCCTACATAAAAAGGCAGAAGTAATCTGTGTGTAGGTAAATTGCTTGACCAAGTACATAGGTACTTACACATCAGTATATCATAGAGGTTTTGGAAAATCAGCTGTAATCCAATTGAAAATAATTTTGAAAGCAGGTTTTTTTATATGTTTTGCACATGACCATAAGATCAAAAATTGTATACAAGGAAGGTACTTCACTTTTCTGAGTGATAGTTTGATTTTCAGATTGAAGAAAAAAGATAACCTTTAAAAATAACAGAGTTAGAATGCCTTTATACTTTTCAAAAACTCATAAAAGAGGTAATTTTGATTGCCTATTCAAAAAGTGAAAGAAATAACATTATAAAATAGAGAAAAGATAAAATATTAATGCTTTGTTGTCTTTTTGTCAAAACATCCAATTATGAATACCTTACTGTTGAATATTGTAGAGAAAATATGATGCGTTTTTACTGTTTTACCTCACGTGTAAACTTACAACAGTTTACAATCTTTCTATAATAATTTTTAAAAAAAGAAAAGCGAAGATCAAAAATCTTGTACTCTTTTAGATATTTTAACCAATCAAACAGTGACATACAATTACGGGTAAGATACCAGACTTACTATAAAATATTGGGCAAAAATTCAAAATTTTAGAAGGCGAAATCATAGATACATGTTAACAAATGTGCTATATAGCATGAAATATAATTAATCCTGTAAAAAAGCTAGATATAGTAGAAAACTAAGCACAATCAGGATTCAGTTAAGGATAATGAATGGAAATCAGCGTGATGGTGTTGATAGATCAACTTCTTCTGGTAACAAATAGATATAATTTCTTTATATTCCACCTCTCTCTCTAATCATTCAACAATATTGGGCATAGGATACCCTATATTCGAGAGAGAAAGGAAAAGTCCAGGACAGTGTGAATAAATGATGATGATATCATTCATGATAGTATGATGAATAATACCAAGGCAAAAATATAAGTTCCTCTACTAGGCCCACCTACAAAGCTCCAAGAAGTTCAAATGTCTTTTATGCTGTTTTCAATATCTCATGAATGTCCGTAGATGAAATGGTCCAATAACAGCTCAAGCACCAGCAGTGGACACATATCTGAGAGTTACATCTCAATGTCACTAGTGTTTAGAGGAAATCTTCTCACAGCTGATTCCTGAAGTAGAGCTTGAGTAGGATTTGAGTTGTCTGAGGAAAGGAAATTGTAAAGTTTCTAGCCATGTGCAACACGCTTCTATTTCCTTACAACATCCAGTCATATACCTGGTTAATTTGGTCCATAATTTTGGAGTGCTTTTTAGTGTCTTGCCATTGCTAACACCTTACATCATAGCAACATCTATCACTACTCTTCTATATGCTCTGGTGGACAACAGTCAGTTCCTCTTTGTACTGGAATGGGACAAGCTGGTTTTGATTATTCATACTTTTGTCCCTTTTGCTGGTCTCTTACCTGGCCTATAACTTTAAGCAGCTCTGCAGCATTCCTTAGAACAAAATTTAATTTCTTAAGAACAGGAAATTCTATGCCATGAGTCTTTCAGAAGTACAGGCTGGAGTAAACAGCTCAAATACATCCAGACATCTGGCATATCAAATCTAGATTTGGATCTTGGGGACAGATCTGAAGAAGGCCTTAGATTCCTAGAACAAGATTTAAGTGAACCTCAAAAAACAAATTCAAACTTGTACTTTAAATGTGCACTACTGCCTAATACTGAAACTAAATTCTTTAACTACAGAGGCACTTGGATTTCTAAGCTATGCATCTGCATCTAGAAGTTATGACACAGGATATATAGGATGCCTGCATCTTTCTCAACAGGCAGTTTTAAGCCACTGCAGATACACTGCAGCATCTCAAAGTGTCATTAGGCATCTATGATTGGAAATTTGAATGAAGTCTTACCTCTTTGTGGTGCATTCTGGGACATTAATCACATGCATGATGACTAGACACCTATGTATAGAAATTCACTTAGAGAAAGACTCATATGTTTTTGTTCTAGCCTAAACCCACAGCTGGTATTACTTCAGGTCTTGATTTGGCCTTGTATTTAAGCTGAAATTCAGGTGTAGGTTTTAGATGGTTGCTGCAGGAAAGCTAGATAAAACCGTGAATTTGCCCAATTTCTTAATATGGGCCCAAGCATATCAATGTGGGAGACAGCAAGCAAATGAATATCCATAAATGTTCAGTCTCTGTCTGCCACTGTAGTTCTTACAGTGATTAATGACAGCAAATCAGCTTAGCAGGTTTTTATTCCTAGGGCGGTCAGTGTTGTATGCTACAAAATTTAATGAAATATATAAGCAGCTGAGCTACAAGTCATGATACACTTTTGCAGCGGACATCATAAATGACAGCTAATTGGAATTAAGGCACTTTAAGTCTCTTAATTATTCTAAGGGAAAAGAAATACCAAAAATCATGGTAGTTCTCAAACGTAGATAAAGTATTTTTGTGAGGAAAAGAAATGGACACAGCTGAGCTACAGGATTTCGTTTGCTGCAAGGAAAAATAATACCAAATATCCTATATAGTCACTGATTAGATGATGTTTGTAAACAAAGCTCTCATTTGAACCTAAACCATCATAAAGGAATTCTAGGTATTTTCTTTTTGTTGACTTTTCAACTCTGTTTTTCTACATAATAAAATAATTATATTCTTCTGCCCAAATTAATGACAAAAAAGATTGGCTATAGGGTTCTCAGCAGAGTTTTTAGTGGAAACTTGAAGCATGAAGTTGGTGCCATGATTTCTAAATACATGCAATAACTTTTGAGATAATTTTAGTTGTGTTCTGTAAGAAACTAAAAAGGAAATTTTCCCCACAATACACACACCCATACACTGAGTGAGATTTATGGAAAAACTCAGGTTGAAATATTAGGGATATTTTAGAACCTGTCCCGTGAAGTGCTAATGGCTTTTCCTTGTTGATTGTAACAGGATGAGACATGTTCCACTCAGACATTGAAAAGAGCCAGAATTTTATTTAAATTACATGTCTTTATTATTCATCTACACTGAAGTACATACACTAAAAGTCAGCAGTGAGAAAGCAAGCTTTTTCTGCAGTTTTCATGGTAACTCACTATACTTGTTATATTTTTGCAAGCTGCCGAGGCTTGCTCTCCCTCACAATATCTTCAGAGTCATCTATCTTCAAATTCTTGAAGTGTATTTTGCTTCACTGTGTGTTATATTCTGAAACACGTTTTCAAATATTGCACATAACGGTGTCATTCGGTGCTTAAATTTGTAAGCCCCAGTTTGTAACCTAAGGAACACTACCAGAAGGCAGTGATATAACGGATTTGTCCTTTCTTCTTCCAGGAAGAATCAGTGCCCTAAGATGATTAGTGGCAAGGACTGTATAATTTGAAAGTACATTCCTCCTCTGAAAAATGTCCAGAAATCATGTTTTATTTTTTCTATTTCTCATGTCCATGGAAAATTTCTGTTCTGGATTTACAAATGAAAAGTTTTACTTTCAAACTGGTAGCTCTGGAAAATTAGACAGCATTTTTTTTGTTTATTATTCCACCTCCCTCCTTTTGCCCCCAGCAGTAAGCATATTGAAGTCCAAATCTGATCATGGATACACCCATGCAACCCCTCATCCTCTATTATCCTAGTGATAGGGGGCAGCCACACTGCCTTCCATTGCCTTGCTCAGATGTAATTAATTGGAATTTATTAAGGCGTTCTGTGATGATTAATAAAGTGAAATAAGAGATCCTGTAGCTCATATACTCTTAGGTGTGATGCTTTACAGGGTTGATGCATGAGATTTCATCATTGCATTGACTTTATCAATTGAAATTGATTGTTGAGTAGAATTTACCAGCCTTCTATTAAATGATTTTACAGCAGATGAATAGAGATTATTTTTGTTGTAAGTTATTTTCCTCTAAAGCTCCCTGTAAGTTTTTCTTTATTCTTTTTCATGTGATAAAATTTAGGTACATTTGAGTTTTTCAGCACTATCCCAACTTCCCCATTCAAGGAACTAAACTGTTATACATTTGTCAAATTAGTTGTGAAATAAAGTATTTTGAGTTCTGCTAATAAATACTATGATGCATATAAGTGCATTTAGATGGCACATTTCAACTTGATGGGTCCCGAATTACTCTGTGCCTTACCCTTATCTCACTCTTACTAGTGTAGTAAATAGTCACTTCATTGAACTAACCAGTGGTACATCAGTGAAAATGTAATGTACGCATAGATCTTTTATCAATAGTGATACATTAAAGCTTTAAACTTATTAATTTTCTTTCTGCTGACACATATGATAAAAGCACTTTTCAGCATCACAAAATCAGGTAGGTGGCAAACGCTAAATCCAAAATGTTAGCAGTTGTTTGAGAAAGTTAGTTTCTCAAGTTGCATGAAAATAAGGTCCTGCAAAGACTTGATGAATCATATGATTTCTGTTTCAAAATGTGTGTGCATGCTTCAAAATATCTGGCACATCTAATAATTTTTATATGACTTCAATTTATTACTAGCTGTTGAGCAGCAATTTTTTTTAAATGAGCAGCTGATATAATATCCAGGCACATTATGTTTATTTTAATAAATGTGCCACATCCAAAACATCCATAACAAGTAAACTTATTTCACAATTATTTGTACCTTCAACTACCTGAAAATATATTAGAAATAGTAGATATATAATATTGGTACATATCCAATCTGAGGATAACACATTACATATTGCTTACCAGGCAGTTTTACTAAAGTAATTGACATTCATAAATGGTAAAATTTGGCTTCATATAGCCTAAGTTGTAGCTGAGATTTATAAGAAGTAAACAAAACTACCATATTATTTCAGTGCCAAAACTGAGTAACTGGTATATCAATGGTCACCAAAAAAACTATAAAAACCATTAGTTATAAAGTTCAGGGAATCCATGCTCTGCTAGCAATATTCTTTATAAGACTACTTTTTCTTCAAAAATACATATGCAATTACTGTGTTATTTATAAGTATTTATTGTTATTTATAAATATTTCTAAATTACATTAACAAAGCTTGGGCAATTTTTTCTTACTTTGTGTCTTTCACAATTTCAACAGGGCCCCTTAAATCCTAAGCAATGTGAATCATGTTACAGTATGTCACATCATATATTTAAAAATGAATGTGTTCAGACTGATGTAACACAACATGACATGATACATAAGTTCATAAATGTGGCAATTTTAAAGGCTTTTACTTCCTTGCTTTAAACAAAATACACCTGTCATTGTTTTAATTAGTTTTCAATAAGATGAACATCTGAAAATTTTGAGTAAGTAGGGTTTATAACATACTTCAGACTAAATTTCTTTAAATTGGCAAAGAAAATGCCAGTGGTTGTAATATTTGGTAACTAATATTTGTCTAAGTTAATTATCAGTGTCATTGAACTGGTAACAAGACAGGTTTTCCCACCATTTAAAATTCAGTATGTTAAAAAATGAATCCCACAAACTTGGTGTTTGATTTTGCGTGTAACAATGAAGATTTTGATTGGAAGAAGAATGGCTGGTTTCCCTCCCTTCTTAAAACACCAGAGATATTTCTTCTCACATATAATGTCAATATATTAACAAGGTGATATTTTGACAAAATTCTTACATCTCAAAAAAAAAACCCAAACCAGCTACAAATTGACAGCACCTGCGGAATTATATATATAAAGTAGCAAAAAAGATATATGAGCATGAAGATAAGTTGCTCCATTACTCTATCCTCAGCCAGTACTATACTATCAATGGAAATGGCTTGACTCTGTAAAAAGAAACAGCCTTAGTCATAACACATATAGGAACTTGGGTAGACATAGCTACTGCTGCTGCTGCTCCTGTCCTTGTTGCTCTGCCTCCTGAACAAAGGAATCACTTAATGTGATAACATACTATTTAAGGAGATAGATTTCCATATATTTTAGCAGTTTTCCTCATTACTAGTCCAGTTATCTTCCAGACCACTGTCATACATGCCATGTCAGGCTTACTAATTTATTTAAGAAAAACTTCTGTGCAATTTGTCACAGAAATATCTTGTCTGTGGAATCTATTTGTTTCTCTCCCCACGCCTTCCATGTGTCCCCTGTCCCCACCCCCCCTCCCAGGAAGCTGCAGATTATTCTGTTTTCCTATTGAGTTAGAACTTAATTTCCTAGCAGCAGCTGCCTTAGAACTTACTGAGAGGTGCCTGTAGCAGAGGAAACCATGGAAGGCAGCCTCACTTGGTTGATTCATACACTTGGCTAGAGCCTCTTGACAATAATGTCTTGGTTGGTGAATTGCCTTTCCTTGTGAAATGTGTAACCAGTTCTGCTGCTTCTACTGCTGTTTACCCCTTCTGATTTTGGAGCATAATTGGGCTTTCTGTACTCACACTGAGGGGGGTTTAGCCACATGAGCAGTCCCATTAACAAAAATCAGATTAATCATGTGAGAAGGCAATAATGTGAAAAAAAGTTGTCACATTTTTGTCTTTTTTTAGGAACATTCTTATGTCTCAACACAGCAGAACATGTTTTTGCATGAAGTTTCTAATGTATAATGGCAATACATATTTATAGCTAATGTAGGCTTAATTAGTCTCAGATAGGAGAAAAATAAACAGAGAAGAGTTCTCTTCTGACTAGTTCTGAAACAGTGCTCTCCCACTGAGACAGCAGGTGGCAATGTTTCCTGCTGACCCTCTCAAGCAGACACGCAAGGGAGTTGAAAGGATTTGGTAGTCGAGCAGAAAAAGAGCAGCTGAACTTCTATCATGGTATTGAGAACTGAGTTTCAGGTCCAGCTTATCTTACTGAAGGTAAAAATTCAAAGCCAGGCTCCTGGAGCAGACACTGAATAGGAATGTTAGGTGGCTTCTGATTTAGAGATGATTATTTGAAGCACAGATGAACAAAATGAACTGTTTAATGAGGCAGTAGACATATTTGCCATCTTGCTAAGTAATAAATTATTAAAATAATAAAATATTTTTTAAAATCTGAATTAGTAAATATAAGTCTACGTTAATCTCCTAACAGATATTTGACTTTGTATATGGGAAAACACATTTTATGTCTGTTAATATGTAAAAGCGGGGCATAAATGTTATTTTCAAAGGCAAAAGCTATCCAAACCAAATTAAACACAGTCAGTACATGTAGCATAAAGTAATGTTTGTTATTCAAATATAGTCGAGTTGAAAATCTGTAAATGAATCTGTAGATCTCCTAGTTTACATGGAGTTCAAGTGACTATTAAGTCAGAAATAGAAACTGGAAGTATCCTAAAAACATTTTTATGTCTTCTTTTAATGTTCTTTGTAGAGAATATTGCACTGATGTTTAGTAGAGACTTAATTTAGGTTAAAAAAAGATGAGATATTGAGACATAGAGGTGTCAAGATGAAAAATGCTGGAGCAAATAAAAAAACAAGGAAAAAAAGGATAGTTTTCTTACACACTTTGAAAACAAAAATATCTGTTTCTAACAAAAAATATTAAATTCATATTTAAATGTGTTATTATAGAAGAAGTGTGCAGGGTTGAATGTATTTTAACTCACTTTAAAACAGGTCTGATTAATGAATTTATAGACTTGTGACACTTTATTCAGTACTAGAAAAACATTGAAAGATAAGCCAAACAGAAGCAGAAAAATTATAAATCATCTAAAATGAAACAACATGGCTTCACAAAGAAAATTCAATATATACATATATGTATATATGTGTATATGCATATACTTGTGTATATGTGTGTATGTATTTGTGAAGGTATGTACAGAGAATGATGAATACTATTATGTTTTTGAATATTTACTCATCTGTTTATTGGCATAAAGAGGCAATGTGTTAGGAAGAAAATTCCACGAACAGATTATTATATAAGAGGATTTTCCAAATGTAAGTGAACCTCTTAACAGAAATATGAGGCTTGCCAGACACAAGTATTTTATTCTTAAATAGATGAGATGCTGGTACATAGTGGTCTGACAGTTATTTAGAATTAAAATTTATCTTCGCCTTTCAAAGTTTTTGCTGTGGCTGGATCCCAAACAATAAACTGTTTGTGTAGCCTGAGCACAAAGTCTCTATTACCATATAATGACTCTCTGTAGGTTTATTTATGAACAAAGTGAGGATTTAACCAACGTTTTCAGTTCTGTGGATCAAAAGCCATCTTTAAGACACCTCTGTGGATCACATAAAGGAATACAATTATAAGCATTGATGGGATTAATTAAATATTCATTGTCTTTTGTCTATCCTTCAGCCTTGAACTGTGGAATTGGAGCCCCCAGTTTGCTGCTCTTACAGCTATCTTTGGAGACAATCTCCCAGACATCCTTTCCTTATAGGATAGCTGCTTTGTCCCATCAGCATCCTTTGTACCTAATGGGACAAAGCAGTTAAGGAGACAAAGCACCTGTGTCTGAACAGGCACAGTAACACTGTAATTCTTCATTTGAATTCCACCTCAATTGCAATCCCAGACTGAAGTCACAATAAATTTTAGGTAGTCCTGCAAGGAGCAGGGAGTTGGACTCAATGATCCTTATAGGTCCCTTCCAACTGGAGATATTTTATGATTCTGTAAGAAAAATCATAATTTGGAAAAAAAAAAATGGTCAACGAGATAGATCTGGCTGCAGTTTTATACATTCTCTGGACTTCATTCTAATTAATTGACATCTATGTAAAGTTCATCATTGTCTTTAACAGAAATAACAACAGGTAGTAATAATAGATTGAAATAGAATGCTTTCAAATAGACACACAAATTTGGAACAAATATATTTTTTAGAACCCACAAATGTTCATTAACTTATATGAAGTGTTAACAATAGAAAATAGTGAAGCCTAATGCCCAAATATCTATGATGCAGCAATGTGAAACCTGTTTGCCTGCATCTTTCCACATTCATACCTCTTAATCCTTTGCTTACTCATTTTTGTCTGAT
The DNA here is from genome assembly GCF_035582795.1 of Mycteria americana. Classification (NCBI taxonomy): domain Eukaryota; kingdom Metazoa; phylum Chordata; class Aves; order Ciconiiformes; family Ciconiidae; genus Mycteria; species Mycteria americana. Next base: position 175,240,730 of record NC_134365.1, read on the forward strand.
ATCCTGTGCCCTCCTTTCAGAGACATTTTCAGCTTGCTTTCTTGTTGTTTCAGGCAAGGAGCAAGAGTGTTTATATGAGATTTAACCTAAAAAAAAGAAAGAGAACATCTGTGCTCCATATACCCACACTGATTAATCAGTTAGAGTGACAATTCCATTGGAAATCGATACAGAGAAAACAAGAAAAAATTCAAAGGTCCTCAAGCAAATGGTTTGTGCAGGCAGAAACTTCAGAAAAATAGCCCAATTTATGACTGCTAGCCTATCTGAGTGAACTACAGCATGATCAATTACAAGTATGTCTTACACACCTTTCTTGACCAGTCATACGTTTCTTCCCATTCTGTGCTCTGCATGTTCTTACATTTTCAATCAAATAATGATTAGCGATGATCACAGGCCGAACTATGAATTAGGCCCATATTCAGCCCTTTCAGCTCCTGAAAGTAAAGCGTATGTATCAGTAAAGTAATGCATATCTATCATAACTGTTCAATCTAATATTTTAATTGATGGGTTGGAGAACTGGGCAGAGAGGAATCTCATGAACTTCAACAATGGGAAATTATTATAATACTCTGAAGAAAACATAAGAAAATAAACTGATGTGGTCACCAAACACCATGAGCTATTCAATAGGTAATAGCAATCTTGAAAGACACTCGTAATATTTATGTAGCATAAAACATACAAAATGAATTCTACTAATATCATGGTCTTACTCAATGGTGGCACCACATGTTTAGTTATGTTCAAAAAAATTCTTTATCATAGACCTTTTTTTGTCTTTTCTGTGTTTAATATAAATGTATCCTTTTATCCAGAAACAGCTTCTGAATTTTCAGCTAAATCAGGCATGTTGTACGTATGCTTTTCACTCTCGCTCAGAAGTAGGAATGGACAAATGTGATTTGTGGAAGGTCATGAATGCAACCATGTAGTTTTGGGAGAAATTCTAATTATCTCCTACACTAAAACTGATATAATCTAGAAAAAGAAATATTCAGCTTTCTAAAGATTCTTCTAGGACTTAAAATCATGTGAAAAACTATTGTATAACATGAAAAATGGAAAAGAGTCTTTCAGGACAGAAAGCCAATGGTTATTTTCTTAGCCTTCCATACTTCCATGTTTTCATGTTCTCATGGTATATTTCCATACTAAAATACTAGTTTGGGCAGGCTAGTTTCAGTTATTTCCTTCTTCATGACAGTGTATTGATAATCCTATGCAAGACATAAATCATGTCCCCAAATCACCAACTGAAGTAAATGCTGATTCTTTTGATCAGTCTTGGAATATGTTTGTTTTATAACTTGACATGAATTCAGTAATAGAAAACATGGGGATTTTAGCAGTTCCAATCAAAGATACCTTCCTGTCACCAAAAGACTCAAGTTGTGTTCTTCTGCACATCCACATGCCTTTTCGTTTTGACAAGCCATAGAACCTAAAGTCCTAGCTTGTGTGGAAATTTCATCCATGTTCTACAATTATTCTACCTCTGTTTCATCTGATCTCCTCAGTTGTTGTCCACACCCTTACCAAAGCTATTGTGATAAAATAGTGTACCTAACTGGACTAATTACTAAACACACTGTGAAGAGGGGGAAAGCTGAACACATTCTTCTCCCATTCAGTCTGCTGTTACCTTGAATCTTTGGGTGCCTTTTCTTTAGGCGTCTTTTACATTTGGGCTCCAAAGATCTTGGGGGTCTGGGAAGTTCTCCACTGACTGGGAGCTAGCCAACATTATTCCAGTTTACAAGAATGGCATGGGGGAAGACCCAGGAAATGACAGACCTCTTAGACTAACCTCAGTACCTGGAAAAGTTATGGAGAAGATCATCCTGGGTGCTATTGAAAAGCCAAGGAGAAGGCCAAGGTTCTCAATGCCTTCTTTGCTTCAGTCTTTGCTGGTAAGACTAACCTTCAGGGATCCCAAGCCCCTGGGATGAGAAGGGAAGTCTGGAGAAAGGAAGCCTTACCCTTGCAGGAGGAAGACAAGGTTAGGGAGTACTTAAAAAAAGTGGACACACATAAGTTGATGGGTTTCACCCACAAATCCTGAGGCAGCTGGTTGATGTCATTGCGAGGCTACTCTCTATCATGTTTGAAAGGTTGTGGCAATCGTGAAGTTCCTGAGGACTGGAAGAAAGCAAATGTCACTTCTGTCGTCAAGGAGGGCAAGAAGGAAGATCTGGGGAACTAAAGGATGGTCAGCCTCACCGCAGTCCCTGGGAAGGTGATGGAGCAACTAATCCTGGAAACCATATACAGACACATGGAAGACAAGAATGTGATCAGGAGTAGTCAGCATGGATTTATTAAGAGGAAATTATTCCTACCCTTAATTTTGCAGATGATACAAAATTGGGAGGAGGGGCTGATACACCAGATGGGTGTGCTGCCATTGTATAGTACCATCTCTGTAATTGTGCGTGATATAGTGATTCAACTAAATTTTTTTGAGGAGATAACATACCTCAATATTATTATCAGTTTGCTATCTGCAGAAGAACCTGTGATTATGTAATGCAGAGGCAATCCCTCATTTCCAAAAATAGTAACGTGATTGTTTCTTTTCTCAAATTAACTTGACTTTTTGTACTTTCTCATATAAATTTAGAGAAAAAACCTGTCTTTTAAGTCTGTCACAATACTGCAACTTATTTCAACACAACCAAGATTTTCTCTTTGCCATTACTGAGTGGATACGAGTTGTTTTTTTTTCTAAATTTAACTTTCTGAGAGTTAGGGGATGGATTTATCCTTCTTAGCTTTAGCTATCTAAAAAGTTTTCTGTTGTTGTATTATTTGGTTTTGGTTTGGGGTTTTATTGTTCTTTTTTTAAAATCCAGGTTAAGGTAGTCATCTAAGCTCTTTTAGTCAATAGAAGTAATTCATACAGGCAGCTATCTTATATCTTTATAGGTCAGAGGAATTACTGTAGGAGGGTGTCCTTCACCATTAATAGGTGAGGAAAAACCTTGAACTGTTAGGTGAGATGAATCCCATCTCATAAATTAAGTATTAAGTAAGATTTTTTAAATTATTATTATTTTTTTATTATTATTTTGGGTGTTCATATTTTTCTCCTACAAAATTCTGAAGAAGTTCATGAATGTATGTATCATTCAAATTCTTTGAAAGGGAGAATGAAAGGGAGAAAAAAAAAAGAAAAGAGCTTTAATCAAAACCTTATATCATTAGGATTAATTATATCTGAACTACAAACAAATCTATGCAGTAATAATAAATTTCTATGGACTGAATACTGAAGGCATTCTATAACTTTGTTTAAATGTAGTCTTCAGATTTCAATGAGCATTTTTTCAACTGTTTATGACATCAGAGTGTCTAATAAGTATTATTTATAGGACTTACATCATCAACAAAAAGAAAAATACAGTGTATTTAGCTCTGAGCTCACGTGTTTAAAGTAAAAATAAAATTTAGAAAAATGTAAGATATCAAGCTTTATATAATACTCATGATTTCTGTTTACCAAGTTATAATATGGGATACAAACATATGTATTTTTACTGAGACAAGAAATGCTTACTATCATGAGCAGAAACAGTGAAGTCAGTCTGACTGCTTGGGTGAAGAATGGTCATATATCGAAGGGCCAAAGCTTTACTGTCACTATATATTATCTTGTGTTTCAGTCTTTCTTTTTTGTTAATGTCTAGTGTATTTCTCATTTTAAAAACATCCTTTATGTCCAACACTGTATTGTGCAATTCTTTAAATTGTCAAGTGTATATGCTGAGAAATCAATTGTTCTTTAATATTCTGATGGTACATTATTTAATGTTCCACTTTAATGCATATGAAACAAAGCTTTCCTTTAACCATCTGAAATAGTAACTGAATATGCATTTGTTTCTTTGATCAGCTTCGCTGTCCTGACTTTCCACAAATAAATGGATAGGTATGCCACTGCATATGATCTGACATGAACTGAAGTGAAGGAAAACACATTAAGGGAGGAAAGAGATTTGATTAAAATAGATAGATGTCACATTCAATATTGAGAAGTTTATTTCAAAAACACATTCTGAATTTCTATCACAGAGCTACAGTAGTTTGTCAAGTTTATTTGTTGATACCTGAATTTTGTAGCTGAATAAACCAATAACAACTGATGTTATATAATGTCTGATATGTGCAAGGACTAATGTCATAGTTGCTTCTATGACTATCTCATTTTAAGGGTTAAATTGAGGTGTAAAAGTAAAAGTAAATTGAGACTGTGCACAAAAGAATAAAGGTCAGAACCCAATACAATATTCTAAGAAAAATCTAATCAAGACCATAGCAACAGCACATTTGCTATTAAATTGTAGCTTTATCAGAAACATTAAAAGTACAGTTTCACTAGTTTACTTAATAAAGAAATATGACAGGCAAATTTCAGTTCATTATATAAGTTATTATTTACTGAGATGTATTCACTATTAAAAAATGGAATAGGTACTGGCAACCAGGATGACACAAATCACAAACCAACTATTGGCATAAGGCTTGATATAGAATGTGAGGCTTGATATAGAATGTGCCCTTTAATTTTCTTGTTGTTATTTCTGTCATACTACAACACAGTAAAGAACATTTAAAGACATGTCGTATTAAGTTGTCAATATCAATTTACATGAATGTGCATTTTCCAGATTTCTTTGCCAGCCAAACATTAACAGCTCACAGCCCTATCCAACCTGACCTTGAATGTTTCCAGGGATGGGGCAACTACCACCTCTCTGGGCAACCTGTTCCAGTGTTTCACCACCCTCATCGTAAAAAAATTCTTCCTTATATCTACTCTGAATCTACCCTCTTTTAGTTTAAAACCCATTACCCCTTGTCTTATTGCAACAGACCCTGCTAAAAAGTTTGTCCCCATCTTCCTTATAAGCCCCCTTTAAGTACTGAAAGGCTGCAATAAGGTCTCCCCAGAGCCTTCTCTTCTTCAGGCTGAACAACCCCAACTCTCTCAGCCTTTCTTCATAGGAGAGGTGTTCCAGCCCTCTGATCATTTTCGTGGCCCTCCTCTGGACCCGCTCCAACAGGTCCATGTGTTTCCTGTGCTGATGACTCCAGAGCTGAACTCAGTACTCCAGGTGGGGTCTCATGAGAGCGGAGTAGAGGGGCAGAATCACCTCCCTTGACCTGCTGGTCATGCTTCTTTTGATGCAGCCCAGGATACAGTTGGCCTTCTCGACCGCAAGCGCACATTGTCGGCTCATGTCCAGCTTTTCATCCACCCGTACCCCCAAGTCCTCTGCAGGGCTGCTCTCAATCCCTTCATCCCCCAGCCTGTATTGATACTGGGAGTCACCTCGATCCATGTGCAGGACCTTGCACTTGGCCTTGTTGAACTTCATGAGGTTCACATTGGCCCACTTCTTGAGCTTGTCCAGGTTCCTCTGGATGGCATCCCATCCTTCAGGCGTGTCAACTGCACCACTCAGCTTGGTGTCATCTGCAAATTACTCATACTATGATCCAAAAAAACCCACTGAAGACAGGCAGGAACAATTTAAAGTGTTTAACTAGATGCTTGACATCTTAAACCCTGAAGGAGAGTTATGTTCTGTTTTTTGTTGATCCTTTCCAATGTTTTCAGTAAAAAATTGTAACTGAAGATAATCTTCTCATCTAGTGATTGCGCAAATTTGGTCTTTGGGCAGGATCCAAGGTTCTTGGCTCCTAAATACTTTCTTGCTGCCCTTCAGTCATTCCAGAAGACATTAACTCTACAAAAAATGATTGTCACTAATTTTGAAGTATGATACCTTTTCATTTCTTTGAAAGTGAAAATTTTCTTTGAAAGTTTTGTCCATAGATATAGAAAAGTCTACATAGGAGTTCTTGACTTTTTCTCTCTGCAGTAGAACAACATTAGGTGCAATTTCATGACCTTCCCTCTTAATTGTCTTCCTCTTAGTCAAATAAATGAAGCTTTTATGAAGCAACATAGCATCCTATCTTATATATCATATAGCTTATATTGTTTCTCTGTTCCCTATTGCCTATTACTAGCAGTCATATTCCCAACAAGCTTATTACAAATATCTTCAAGGTTTTATATCTGTAAAATTCATTTCTTTCTCTACGTCAATGTAAATGCTTTCTCCTATTCTGGAGATTATCCTATGCATAAAAAAACTGAAATTGCTGCCACAAATTACTTAGCATCTGTCAGCACAGAAATTCCTTGTACAATAAATTGCCTTCTGGTTTATCTTGGTATGTCTGCTCACACTTCTGCTCTCTTCTCCCTGACTTTAAATAAACTGAATATACAAATTCCACATTCAATCTTTGCTTCCTCTTTGGAGACTACAGATATCTATGTTAAACATGGATTCTTATGGTGGAATATGGTTTTTTACTTTTCCAATTGATAAAATTTAGTCACGCTATTTCCTGTTTCTTCCATGTTTTCTTATAAAATAAAATATTTACCTCTTATATGACTGCTTACTTATTGGAATAACTTAGATGAAAAGACAGATTATTTCAAAATCCTAAAGCTTATGTAAGTGATACAAAATTTCTTCTATTTTACTGATTAAGTTAAGACATTCTAAAACATTAAGTAACTCCTTTAATGGACCCTTTCTGAAGGTTAACTCCAATCACCTTTTTTTTTTTTTAATACTGTTAAAGGAAATTAAGCAATTAGTTATCACCATTTTGTATTTTATCCCATCATTACAACTTTTTAAATTAAAAAAAAACCAACCAAAAAACAGTCAAAAGACAACCTTGAATTTGGATGTAGTAGCTTGTTTTTATTATTTCATTTATTATTGGGGAGTAAACAGACGCTGGGCTGTGTGAAAAATAAGCAATGCATTTGTCATTGTTATTATGCTCAATTTCAATAAAATTGTAACTTTTGTCCAAGCAACAGAAAGCTTTTCCCTGTACTAGGAACTCTAGCTACACGGGCAATCCCATTCTTTAATTCTTTTCTTTCAGAAATTCGTTGAAAATGAAAACTCCAAATAGTCATCTCAATATTTGAGGAATAACCTTGTGTTCATAATTGACACTTCAGTGTTCTGCATTGGTTTGCAGATGCTTGCTCCCTGACATACACAAATATCTTCTTTAGAAATCATGTTATAGGTCCTTCATTTGCCCAGCACAGCAGGAGTCAGTAATGAATGCCTTATTGTTATATTTAAATGATAAAGCATTAATAGAGAACATAAGCATTACTGGAAGAACAATAAAATAATTTCTAGTTTTTAAAATGTATAAGTTATAAATGTATATTATAGATAATCCACTCTGGGGAAAAAAATCACAGAAAAATACTTACACATTTCTAATTCTGAATTAAGTCTGTAGAAATTTAAATAGTACGTGTAAACGCTAGACTCTGAATTTGCCAGAGTGTCAACTAAGGATGCATCAAGAGACAAGAAAAGAGTATGAAAATGGGGGAATTAATGTACAGTTTCTTAAAGCTGAGAATAACTTTAAATTTGTAGCCATGGAAAAACAGAGTTTGTGCAGAAAAGGGTATCATAGACTCAAATATTCATATCACCAATATGATCTGTTAACTTTCACAGCACAGTGGTTATTAAAAGTACTGAAGAGTTAAAGAAATAAGTATACAGATAGATGGGACTCATTTGGCTAAATGCACTATTGGAAAGATTTCAGAAGTTACGAGAAGGAATGTAGTACCAACAGAGGAGGGAAAGGAGAGGAGAGGAGAGGAGAGGAGAGGAGAGGAGAGGAGAGGAGAGGAGAGGAGAGGAGAGGAGAGGAGAGGAGAGGAGAGGAGAGGAGAGGAGAGGAGAGGAGAGGAGAGGAGAGGAGAGAGGAGAGGAGAGAGGAGAGGAGAGGAGAGGAGAGGAGAGGAGAGGAGAGGAGAGGAGAGGAGAGGAGAGGAGAGGAGAGGAGAGGAGAGGAGAGGAGAGGAGAGGAGAGGAGAGGAGAGGAGAGGAGAGGAGAGGAGAGGAGAGGAGAGGAGAGGAGAGGAGGGGAGGGGAGGGGAGGGGAGGGGAGAGGAGAGGAGGGGAGGGGAGAGGATGGGAGGGGAGGGGAGGGGAGAGGAGAGGAGGGGAGGGGAGGGGAGGGGAGGGGAGGGGAGGGGAGGGGAGGGGAGAGAAGGGAAGGGAAGGGAAGGGGATGGAAGGGGAGGGGAGGGGAGGGAAGGGAAGGGAAGGGAAGGGAAGGGAAGGGAAGGGAAGGGAAGGGAAGGGAAGGGAAGGGAAGGGAAGGGAAGGGAAGGGAAGGGAAGGGAAGGGAAGGGAAGGGAAGGGAAGGGAAGGGAAGGGAAGGGAAGGGAAGGGAAGGGAAGGAGAAAGGACTAATGATGAAAGAAGGGGATGAAGAAGGCTAAAAACTGAACTTCCCTTTGAAAATATTCCCTCTTCTTGGAAAGGGACAACACTGCAGAAATAGATGGATTGGTTTTGTCTAGGCCCTATGATAACCTGATTTACTTCAGTGTATGCAGATAATGTCTTATGTTGATGTAAATACCCTCATATACTGGTATAAATCCAGTTAATTAACTGGAGCATTAAATTTTGGAAAGATATTGAAGTTAATGAAGGAGAGGACAAATGGGACCTGGCTTATTCTGAGTACATCTCAAAATTAAATTTCTCTTCTTGATAAATATAGAAAAGGGACAGTCAAAATCAGTGGTTCCTGTTTTCAGGACACTGTGTGATTTGGTGTGTAGCAAGGACTAGGTCTGCTCTCATGAATGTCAAAAGGATTTTGCAATTAACTTCACAGCATGATGAGGTCCTGGGTCTTTAAAAATAGAGCTGTGATATAACTCACTAAGTTCTCAGAAGTTTTGATTATTTTTTTGTTCTATCACATTGTTTTATAAAAAGACACAGGCTAATACTTCAGCTATATATTTTTTAAAAGCTAGGTATTTTAAAATATTTCATCCTATACTTTTTTTTCTCACCAATTATTCTACATTCTGTAGTGTGCTATTTTTCTTACTTTCATTTTTCTGACAGTTTCAGTTATAGTTCCAAAGAAACACAGCAAGACTGAGATTGAAAAATTTTTGTTATTATATTGGGTAACTGTTTTATTCAAGCAGAAAAATACAAAAGGCAAAAGTGTGCTTTAAATGTCAACTGAAAATAAAGCATGTTTGTTCTGCATGTATATCTGCCTCAAGAGAAGCAGAATAAAAAGAGGAAACTTTAGCAAAAATATCACTTTTGATTAAAGGGATTGTGTTATATTGACTTAATGTAAATTAATAATCAAAATACAGACTCTATTAATACAATATGGTGCAGTATAGATAGATATAGTCTGCACTGTTGATATTATCTTAATGTTTTAATTGGTACATTAATTAATTATTTTGTAACATACAGCACATTAGGACATTCACCCTTTTTTATATAGTTTAAAAAAATACTTTAACAAAGACTGATTGCAAGTTGGTTAAGTATAAGAATGTTTTTCAAAAAATATTCTTCACTGTCTATAGAAAAATACAAATTCCAGTTCAGTATTTGCTTAAAATGTATAACGAAGCCTTCAGTTGTAAAATGCTTCCAGCTTGGTTAAATCATTGTGCTACGGAAACACAAAAAAGAACCCAGAAAGAGCATCTATTATAGGCCTTTTTCAGCAATGACATAATTTCTGAAACAATAGTGAACTATATTGCCTCTAGACATCACTGCCCTAAATATAGTGAAGTCAGACCAAGCAAGTTTCAGTCACTGTACATAGTAAGCGTATGGGTCATTATTTCGTAAAGACTAGTTAATCTAGTTAGGAAAATATCTATTTCACTGCAATTGGCAACACTGAAGAGAATGAACTGATTTATCTGAAAAATAACTGAAAAGTTGGTAAAGTTAAATGATAGAATGTTGAAACTGGGGAAAAAAGACCAAAAAAACCTCCACCCCCAAAACCCCACACAACCCTAATCAAACTCCTCCAAAACCAGCATATTTTAGCCATCATTTAATAATTATCAAAGCTATCTGTTATTGAAAGTGTAGATGAAGAGGGACAATAGATCAAATTATCTTTTCAAACCCATATCTTCTATTTCCAGCAGTCAAGCTTAAAATTCAAGCTATGCAATGAGAGTGAGGCAGAGCAGATTGAAATGCAGGATAAAAAATCTGAGTCCTTTTCTGTCTGAAGAGCAAAGTAAACCTAGGGGTTTTTTTTCAGGGCTAAACCCACAAAAGTAGTGTTCAGAAGGTAAGCAGTACTGCCACTCTTCCTTTGTCTAGGTTTTGTGTCTGCTATGTGTGTGTGTGTGCAGTTTGTGGTGTGTGTTTTCCTTCTTTTTTAAGAAAGTGACAATAGATGCTTATCTTCAAGCAATGTTCGGTGTACTCAGAGAATACCCGGTCTAGCAGGCTCTTTAGTTTACAAGGTTGCCTAGTAAGTGCTAGATGAGCCTTGCATTAAGTAATAATTTCAATGAGCATATTGTTGGAAAATTCCCTTGAACGTCAACATTTAAGTTTCTTCTTCAGGCTTATCTTAGATACTAAAGTGGGTGCATGTATCCTACTCTGATTCTAAGCAGGTCCATTAGCAGTAAGGTACCATGTAACATGAATGAAAATATTGACATCTAACTTTGTGTTAACATCCAGAATCCACGTAAAATTTATCTTTTCTATTTGTATTAAGCTGTTTAACAGAGTTGTCCATGTACTTAGGTGTCTTGTCTAGCACATGATACTATTACCAGGTCAAAAGAAAGCATTTCCCAAAAGTCTGATCCAAACCTTATTGAAATCAATGGAGAGAACCCTGTGACTTGAGCGAGTTAGTGTCGGGTTTAATGTACTTTAAAAAACTGGTAGTCTGGCCCAGATTCTCCAACGATTACTGAAGTCAATACTGATTTCTGACCTTCTGTTCAGGCTAACCACATATCGGTTCAATTCAGAGGTTCACCATCATATTAAAACATAAGCAAATGAGACATTCTATCTGCCCAATAAAATAATTTAGAATCTATGTCACAGCAAGCACAATATGTAGAAAAATTTGACAAACTCAGGCATAAAAAGCCAGAAAATAAGACTAGCTGAAATGTGGTCTTTGTTATCACTAGTTGGAAACAATTATCTGAGAAGTACTAAGATTAATAAAATGTGAATTTCACTCCTTTTATTTGTAACAAAAGTAAAAACCATGTTTATGCACACTTTTAAATAAGCACAGTAGTCTCAAAAACCAGATTGAAATAAGCCTGTTAGCTGATTGTATCAAACTACACAAAAACTTCTTCCTTTACATATATTTTGTATTTCTTGAGTTATTAGTGTTGCCGGTTGCCCTGTGAAGTGCACTGTTCATAACACATTTCAAGCCAGAAGAATCTTGAGAAAAAGTGGTGCTCAGATACTGGCTTTTGCTAGCTCAGTGTTTCTCTTTCTGAAGGGAGTTTTAATATAGGCAAAGCTGTTTCAAGGGAACTTAGACAGAAAAAGGAAACAAAATAGTTTAAGTTGTGTAATAAGTTTAAAAAATACTGAATACCTTACAAGGTTCAAAGTACAATGCAAAGCTGTCTTAATAAGAGAAAGATATTTCAGCCAATCTGGAAACTTAACGTGCATCTTTTGACATAAAACATTGGAATTATGTTACAAGAATTGGAATTATGTTTTCCAAACATTGGAATTATGTTTAAGCTGCTTAAAAGTTAGACACTAGCTGAGTTTGTCAAATACGCTTATTTTATAGTTAACAACCATCTTCCAAAATGTTGTCTTAAGATAGTATATAAAGAACATAGATAGCAAGCTTAGTTAGCTTTAATGGCTAAATCCACAGCAGCTATTAAATTAACCAAAACTGACTCCTTCTTTTAAAAGCTTTAAAAAAACCAACCCCAAAACCACTGTCTGTTCTCTGTGAAACACCTGTCTCGCTCTTCCACTTTTCCCTCACCTTGCTGGCTTAAAAGCTTACTTCTTAAAAACATCACTATTTATTCTGGTCTCACCAGTATGACTTTACCTTGCATTTCTTCTGAGCATTTCTGAGCCAAGATTGTACTCCAGAACCAGCTGTTACTTACTCATTCAAACTTTAACTTACTGAGAAAGGACCCCAGAACCTTGCAGTACGAAGAGTTACAGAATATTCCGCCCAATACTCACAGGAAAGTGTAGAAATAATGGTTATGTCTATACTGCTCTACACCAGCACCATTAAGACCCATGGCCTTACAGGTAGATTGCTGACCATTGCCATGGTGTAGACCAGGATCAACCTTCTAACAGCTGCAAGCAGGTTTGAAAATCAGTGACTCACAGCACTTTCCAACGTGGCCTATATGTAGTACAGAAGCTGTGTAAGTATGATCTTAAGCACTCTGCAACTTAGTATTAAAAGTTGGCCCTCAGGTTTATGACACCATACTATGCCTCAGCACCTGTGCATGATTTCTTCTAACATTCTGTGGTGAAGGCATAGCGAACTTGTAAAAGCCCCCTCCACTTAGTGGTCCAGCTGGGCCATTAGAACTACATGGTGCCTCAAGCAAGATGCCACATGGGCAAGAGGAATGATACATTTAACTGTCGCTCTTAAAGAATTATTATTTTGATTGTAGCTCTTGTCTGTCCTATCGGCTTTTTACACACTGATAATTGCTGTAAGAGAGGTGCCAGGTTCAGCTGAAAGGGTGATGAGACACTGGAACAGGTTACCCAGAGAAGTTGTGGATGCCCCATCATTGGAAGTGTTCAAAATAAGGCTAGATGGGGGCTTTGAGCAATACAATCTAGTGAAAGATGTCCCAGCCCATGGAAGGGAGGTTGGACTAGATGGTCTTTGAAAGTCCTTTATGACCCAAAACATTCTATGATTCCATGATTCTGTTCCCACTGTGCCTAGAGACTGAGATAGGCAAAGAGGCAGAGGTAGGTGCTTCAGAGAGATTTTGAGATATTCTGTCGCAAGATTGAAAGGGGTTTACCTTTCCCACATAGTCCTTTCTGTGGACTGCCACCAGGAGTGGCAAGACATTAGAGCCACCTCTTCAGAGGAAAAGGAACATAGTCTCCCTCTCTGAATGGGAGGAAGAAGCAAGCAAGCAGCACCATGTGCAAATACACCTCACAAAAAAAATCACAAAACCACATTAAGTGATTGGGTAGATCATCCAATTAAATAAAGAGAATCTAATATGTATGCAAAAGACAAAGGAAAATGTAGTCCAGAGAAAGTGTGTGGCAGAATCTCAGAAGGTTAGACATGTTCACTGACCCTGAGTGTGACAGAGTCCCAAGAGGTGCTTTCCCAGTAATGATGGTCACAGCTCCCTCAAAGTCTCAGACCTGCTGAATGGCTGCTGCGCCTGACCGACTTCAAGAGGAAAGTGTCTATGTGATAGACAATCAGGATACATGGTAAGGGCTGTCCCATTAAAACCTTAAAAGAGCAGTGTATAAGTAAACAACAAATCAGCTAGAATCTGGCAATTAGACTTTGCCTACTCAGACGTTTAGGCACAAGAACAGATAACTTCCATTAAATGCACACTTAGATATTTTCTTAGGAAAGGTAACTTCACTACTAGGATACTATATTTTAACTAGCTGCTCTGCAACTCCAAGGAAACCTAGAGACATTGACTGCTTATTATCTTTCACATTGACAGTCAGTTTAATAACTTTCCAAATAAAATGAAAATTGTACTTAGATTTCTTGCACACCATCCATTCATAAAATGCATGACATTAGTTTTTTCACCACAGGCTAGCATGTGCCTTTTGTCACATTGAATTTATCATTCTGTGACTGAAACCTTATTAAAAGTATTCACATTCTATATTCCCAGGAACACAATTTTGATTCAATATCAACCTGACATGAATATGACCCATGTTAATTGTTTAAGACATAGGAGATCAAATCTAATTTTTGATAATGTAACAAAAATCCAGAAAAATAGCAAAGGTCCCTCGTGGTATGCATTGTATTTCTCTAAGTTAATAACAAAGGAATTTTTACATATATTAATTCTGTATCATATGAAGATTTGATGTGGTGGCTTCATATTGTACAACTTGGAGGAAACTCCATGTATCTGATAACCTTATTATTTAAGTTTAAGGTTTTACTCCAAATATATGAATATAGGAATGCCGAAGGGGAGTCTTGTGGAGGTTGTTGAGTTAAGACGACACAATTGTGCCCAAATCCTTGTTTTGAAGGATAACAATTCAGTTTTCTCTCACCCCTTCCTTTCTAATTCCTACTCAAAACTTCATGCATATTTTTATCCAAAGACAAAACCAGGCACAGCTGTCACTTCTAATTAAATGTCAATAACTGAAGTTAAGTATTTGTGAGTTTGATTTAATTGTGTTAGCACTGTTTTCAATAAATGCAGATGAAAGCTGCCTTCTTTAATATAATAGCAAATAGGAAAAAAATGTCCACCAAAAATATCTTGGGGGAAAAAAGAAAGTTTTTTTTCTCTGGGATTATATTGTCAAAGTGAAACACAGGGTTAGTATCTTCTGTTTAGGTTGTGTGGCTACATTGCCAAGCAGCTTTACTGCTTAGAATTCACACTGCATTCACTGACACACTACATAATACTCGATAAAAGGAATCAAAGGTACCTGCCAGTTTTCCAAAACAGAAAGACATAGAGTATGCACTTCTCCATAGCTGTGTTTAATTATTATTTCATATGTTCCTAAAGAGATAAGATCTGATTTAGTGTTTTACTTTGCTCACTGAAGATCATATATAACTGTGTAATCTATAACATATGCTTTGAATCTGATTTCTAAGAAAGAAAGGTAAAATGTAATGAAAATAAAACAATATTTTTCCATTTTGTTTTAAATCTTATCTGATAACACATTTTAGATTTTACATTGTAGATGTCATATTCCTGGCAAGGTAATTTAACAGTCTTTATGCAAACAGGAAGTATTTAACTGCTCCAACAACATGTAATTCCTCAGCTGGAAAGTTTGAAAGGAAAAAAATAAATGTTATAAACAATAGTGTGGCACTGTTGAAATCAATGGGACAGCAACATAATTTTAGTGAATTGCAGTATGTTGAAATAATTCTCTACTGACTGTAGTTGTGACCCCAGATTCCAGGAGAAGGATCTATTCAGCAACCTGAAGTACTAATACTAAAATTCCAACTAATTAAGTAATATCATGACACTGATAGCCTGGCCTCACTTTTTTTTTTTTTTATGAGATAGGATTGAAAGATAGTCTGGAATTGGGAGAAGAGTTACGTTTGGTCTTACTTATGCTTTTCCCTGACTGGAAGAAGAACATCACCTGGGGCCCTAGGACCCTCCTCCTTATCCATCCCTCTGCTATAGACACTTGCAGTCTGCTCAGGCAAATCTTGTCCATACCATTGGTGAGCAAAGAGCAGAAAATTGGTAACATTCAGAAAACAGTTACAGAACTAAGTAAAGGCTTTAGCAAACTGCTTTATGTTTGCCTAACTGAAGAAATTAACATATTTACATTTCAGAGGCTAAAAAGTGACTCACTTATAGTCTCCAAATACATCTGTCTGATCACATACAGATATGTATGTCTACATTGTACCTAGTATGAAAACTTGACTATCTTATTATGATCTTCCAAGACATGGTTCATCTGATCTTAAGTAGTTATCTACTTTTAGACGGATGAATCTCAGTGTAAAAATGCCTGATTTCCCTCTGCTGTTTATTAAAGGAGCCTAAGGTGACTAGTTATAAATGTAGACATTTTAAACTTAGATGAGGTTAATTTGTCCTTAAAAGGCTCAATTCAATTACTCAGACATAGCTGTCAAATACCTTTATAAATGTCATAGCATCTCCTACCTGACCTCCAGCTGGTGTTCCAGAATAATGCAGATCTTCCATAAATGCTGTGTCATAGCTGATAAGCCTGTGTGAATATCTTGAATACCCTGAGGTATCTTAAATGGCACTATATGCCCTGTGTTTAGACAGCTGAACTGAGCCTTCAATGTACATAGCGATTCCTAAATTGTTTTTGATCCATTTCACAAGTTTCAGTGAGCATTAGCAACTGGATGTATTTTTATTTGGAAGGTGAAGACAGCTCAGCTAGATAACAGCCAATCACAAACAGCCTTAAAATAGCCTGGCTAGATAGTTGCCAATCATAAACCAAAGGTAAAACTGGCATTACAAAAAAGAGTGTGTTATTTGCATTTATTCTAACTCATTGATAACATAAACCAGAGGCAATTTGAAACATTATCTGCAACAAATAGAAGGAAATGCAAAGTGATGGTCAGCTGTTCATAGTTGATATGATAAAACCTATGACTAAATCAAAGAAATACATTATGCATGGTTCCTCAGAGCCCTGGGAGATTGATGGGAGTCCAAGAAACAATTCAAGGGACTCAGACATCTCTACAGCAACACATCAGCTCTTATCAAATCTCTCATATATATATGTATGTATGAGAGATATATGTATAAAAAAATATAAAGGGCGTGTGTGTATATATATGTGTATATATACACACCTTTGTTTATTTGTATACAGAATCATAGAATAATTTAGGTTGGAAAGCATGCAGTTAGATCAGGTTGCTCAGGGACTTGGCCAGCTGAATTCTGAAAAGCTCCAGGAATGAAAATTCCACAAACTCTCTGAGAAACCTGTTCCACTATATCACCACCCTCACAGTAAAAACATAAAAATACTTTAAAAAAATAAAATAAAAATCTTCCACTCAGAAATTTCTGTGTTCACAGCCTTTTGTCTTATCACTTCTGCTATCATGGTGCACCTTTGAGAATTTGGTTGTCTTCACTATTCTTCTGGTCTTCTCTCAAAAAGTAGTTATAGACAGCTACAAGATCTCCTCTTAACCTTCTGCTTCCAGGGCTGAACAAAGCCAGTTCTCTCAGTAGTAGTAAATACTGAGTTATTTAACATTTCCTGTGGTTGTTGATAGTAAGGTCAAGCACTGCATGACAATTGTCATAGAGTGTTGCTCTATATGTAGTTTGAGGTGTTCTGATGAGGCTGGGATAGTATAGAGATTCATTTGTTCACAGCCTTTGGTTGGTAAGCAGACCAACTGGTTAGCAAACCAAAAATATGCATTCAGTCTATTAGTCAAATTGTTTTCCCTTAGCCAGTGTGCAGCATAAATTCCAAACGTGGAAAAAAATTATAAAAGATTACTCTTCATCTATTAACAGAATAGCAAAACTCAAGGTTTAGTTTAGTTCTCTTAACTTTAGAAATATATAATTAAAACCTCTAAATCTGAATTGGTCACTCTCATATACCTATACAGTAAGTGGTAAAAATCATCTATGTTCAGAGGGAAATTCATCTGAATGTGAAAGAATTATTGAAGAATAAAATAATTTACTCTGGAGATTATTTTTCTCTGTTTACTTAAAAAACCTACAAATGAGTTACTGAATACAGTGACTCTCCTAGACTTGGATATCTAGGATAAACCAGGTAGAACTGAATGCACTAAACTTAAACTGGAAATAAAGTACACTATGCAAGGAAGAAAACACTGGTTTTGCTTGGTTTTCTTTCTTTGTGAGCTTGTATGAAGACTGTGATTTACAACTGGAACAATTTATTAAAGTCTATAGTGAGACTCTGCAGGACTGAACAATTTCTTTTAATACAGACACTTTAAAAAAATTAATTATATCTTCTGATATTTATATATATCAGAAAAAAACATTATTGAAATAAGCTCCTGTTGTGTTATCCTCATCATTTATTAAACCATTTAAACATACACAAAGATGGATATTCTGAAAAACTGTTTACTATTTGTGTACAAATAAATAGGCAGATATTTCTCTGTCCACCTACATGCAGGGGCTATAATTATGTTTTTCTTTTTATTGTTTAGACATTGAATTAATGTCAAAGCTATGATGCGTATCTGAGTTACACCCACTCCCCTCAAAAACTTCCTACTTTAGTCACTTTTGCAGCTATACTGAGTGTGTGGTCCAAATAAGGATCTTGTAAGCCATTTCTAATCTCTCAACTTTTTTAAGGGGAAAAAATTGGATCCTGATACTCAATTTTTCAGCATCACTTCTGAAAGGTTTTTTTTTATTACTATCTGAAGGTCAACAGACACAAAACTGACTAATATATTTTTCCAGTCTTAATAATACATTTTTTCTGTGGATAAATGATGCCTAAATTTAGTTTCCTAAACACAAAAAGAGTGCTTGACCTAAAGTATGTTGAAATAGATGAAAATCTTTTGACATTAGTGGAAATCTTACCATTGGCAACAATAGCTTTTGGATCAGGGACTGATAAGGCTGAGCAGCTTCATTGTCAAAACCTCTACATATCTGTGTATTCTCATTGATGTCAAGGGATTAAAAGGAGAATAAATGACCAATCTTGTTTAAACACAGCAAATAAAACAAATAATAAGGCAAAGTACATCTGAGAGGGTGATCAATATTGACCTCTTTTTGATCACCTTATGTTTTTTTTGTTTTTCTGTCATTGTTCTTTGAAGTTACTTGTATACATTTATTCTCCTTTTCCCTGAGCATCATATAAGCAAAAGAAAAGTAGTAATATGGAAGCACAAGAAAAAGAACTGAGCTGTCAGCAACCATCTAGGACTTTAATGTTTTTTCCTTAAAAAAAAAAAACCAAACCAAAACTTCACAGAAAGAAGAAAAAAGCCTCTATGTATGAAAACTTCATGGTAACAGCTGTAGACACCCTCAAATGTAGGAAACCTTTTATCTTATAACTCATCATACTGAATTTTATGGATTTCTACCTACTTACACAAGTAGGCTCTGCAGCTAAAACATGTTTCTCTGCATAGATATTAATTCTGTTGAAATAAATATTTGCAGAGAGTCTTAGGTATAATTTTTATGCTCAATTTTTATGAGGTCACCATTGAGATCAGTTATCCATGAACTTTATAAAGATCCATATCCCTGGGCCTTTATGACCAAACTCTCAATGAAATCTCACTGAACAAAAAAAGAACAGCAAAGGTTTTGGAAGTTCCACTTTAAAGCTATCCATATCCCCATGCTCTTAGCTGTCCTTTGATAAGAAATCTTTCCATGCACTTTTCTGAGAGACGTTCAGCTATACTAAAGGTGGTTATATGTGTCATCTTGATGATATGGTAGAAGAGGAGGAAGGACAGGAAATCTTACTATTCTACTATTGCTATGTTTTAAACCTGCTCCTGTTTCAGGATGAAGCTTCACAAAGCAGATGAACCAGACCAGCTATGAGTCTAGTATGTATCTAAAGCAAGAAGCTAACCAATCTCTCCCTCCAGCTTTTCTCCCTCTATGTTCAACTTATTTGTGATGCTTCTCTTGAGCCAGTCAACTGCTCATCTAATTCCTCAGCAAACTGGTTCCACTCATTCAACCACAAAAAAAAAATGCAGCCTAGGGGAAAAATAGCCCAAAATCACAGATATATCTTTGATGGTGTAGGGAGATGCAATGCTTCACCAAAGTCTAAGGAGTCATGGAGTACACAAGAGGGAGGGCGCTACATGCTTGACCATGCAGCTAGGAACAAGGAGGAAACAGGAAATGAGTAGATCTTCTTGGAAACTGAGTTGTGAATTCAGCATGGATACTTTGGGAAATTTCACTGAGAAAGACTAATTTTAGCTACTTTTTTCATTCTATTATGCCTTCTCTTCCTCTAAAGAGAAACATGTTATCAGTTATAAATTTTGTCCATTAGTAAATTAAATGAACCCCCCACCCAGTACAGAAAGCAAAAGAAAGGGAAATGGAAAGAAATTAACTGTGGACTAGAAAGTACACCTACAGAGAAAAAGGAACATCAGAAACAGACTAGTTTCCCCTTTTCTGATGTATGCAGGACTTAGTCAAAGCCATGCAAGTTCTGACATCTTCACCCCGTGTGTCAGAGTCACTTGTCGAATGCATTTCATAATGTAAAGAAGACCAAAATTAACAGAAGATTTCTAAGATGGTAGGGAAATGAATTATTAAGAGATGGAGGTTCAAGCAAGAGAGAGGCTATAGCTTGGCTTTGGGAAGCATCTTTTTAATGATTAATACAACCATAAAAGCTACGAGAATACCAGAATATTTACTGTGGACAAAAAGGTGGGAGACACTGTCACTTCAGAATAATGTTGAGGATGAGTGTGGAGGTTGACTGAGCAGCCTGAAGTTTAGAGATGCACAAAGCAGTTTAGTGTTTGGAGAAGGAGGAAGGAAAAGGTTAGATAGAGCATGGGGGATATTTAGGTGTATAGTTTAAGCTGAGTAAGTGTGATGACACTGTCACAATCTGCTGCTTTCACTCCGTTTTTTGAGACAGAGTTATAAACTCTGTCTATAAACTCTGTTGACTTTTAAGGTCTGTTTATATACTGGAAATACCTAAAATGTATTATCTGCCAGTGTTTCACAGAATCATAGAATGGTTTGGGTTGGAAGGGACCTTAAAGATCATCTAGTTCCAACCCCCCTGCCATGGGCAGGGACATCTTCCACTAGACCAGGTTGCTTATCCAACCTGGCCTTGAACACTTCCAGGGATGGGGCATCCACAAATTCTCTGGGCAACCTGTTCCAGTGCCTCACCACCCTCATAGTGAATAATTTCTTCCTTATATCTAACCTAAATCTACCGTCTTTCAGTTTAAAGCCGTTACGCCTTGTCCTATTGCTACAGGCCCTTATAAAATGTTTCTCTCCAGCTTTCTTGTAGGCCCCCTTCAGGTACTGGAAGGCTGCTATAAGGTCTCCCCAGAGCCTTCTCTTCTCCAGGCTGAACAGCCCCAGCTCTCTCAGCCTGTCTTCATAGGAGAGATGCTACGGGTCTCTGATCATCTTTGTGGCCTTCCTCTGGACTCACTCCAACAGGTCCATGTCCTTCTTATGTTGAGGGGTCCAGAGCTGAATGCAGCACTCCAGGTGAGGTCTCATGAGAGTGGCAGAATCACCTCCCTTGACCTGCTGGTCACACTTCTTTGGATGCAGCCCAGGATATGTTTGGCCTTCTGGGCTGCAAGTGCACATTGCCTGTTGAGCTTCTTATCAACCAACACCCCCAAGTCCTTCTCCTCAGGGCTGCTCTCAATCCATTCTCTGCCCAGCCTGTATTTGTGCTTGGGATTGCCCCACCCCATGTGCAGGACCTTGCACTTGGCCTTGTTGAACTTCATGAGGTTCACACAGGCCCACCTCTCAAGCCTGTCAAAGTCCCTCTGAATGGCATCCCTTCCCGCCAGTGTGTCAACTGCACCACAGAGCTTGGTGTCATCAGAATGCTTGCTGAGGGTGCACTCAATCCCACTGTCCATGTCGCCAACAAAGATGTTAAACAGCACCGGTCCCAATAACAACCCCTGAGGAGTGCCACTCATCACTGGTGTCCACTTAGACATCAAGCTGTTGACTGCAACTGTTTGAGTGTGACCATCCAGCCAATTCCTTATCCACTTGTCCATCCATCAAATCCATGTCTCTCCAATTTAGAGACAAGGATGTCATGTGGGATGGTGTCAAATGCTTTGCACAAGTCCAGGTAGATTATGTCAGTTGCTCTTCCCTTATCTACCAACGCTGTAACCCCGTTGTAGAAGGCCACTAGATCTGTCAGGCACAATTTGCCCTTCGTGAAGCCATGTTGGCTGTCACCAATTACCTCCTTATTTTCCATATGCCTTAGCATAGTTTCCAGGAGGATCTGCTCCATGATCTTGCTGGGCACAGAGGTGAGACTGACCTGCCTGTAGTTCCCTGGGTCTTCCTTTTTTCCCTTTTTAAAAACGGATGTCATATTTTCCCTTTTCCAGTCAGTGGGAACTTCATTGGACTGCCACGACTTGTCAAGTATGATGGATAGTGGCTTAGCAAATTCATCTACCCTCAGGACCTACAGAGGCATCTCATCATCAGGTCCCATAGACTTGTGCATCTTCAGGTTCCCTAGATGGTCTTGAACCTGATCTGCTTCGACAGTAGGCAGTTCTTCATTCTCCCAGTCCCTGCCTTTGCATTCTGTGACTTGGGCGGTGTGGCTTGAGCACTTGCTGGTGAAGACTGAGGCAAAAAAGTCATTGAGTACCTCAGTCTTCTCCATATTCCCCGTAACCAGGTCTCCCATTTCCTTCCAGAGATGGCCCACGTCTTCTCTAGTCTTCCTTTTATCACCGACGTACCTATAGAAGCTTTTCTTGTTGCCCTTGACATCGCTGGCCAGATTTAATTCTGTCAGGGCTTTAGCTTTCCTAACCTGATCCCTGGCTGCTCGGACGATTGCTCTGTATTCCTCCCAGGCTACCTGTCCTTGCTTCCACCCGCTGTAGCCTTCCTTTTTGTGTTTGAGTTTGTCCAGGAGCAACTTCTTCATCCATGCAGGCCTCCTGGTGTTTTTGGCTGACTTCCGCTTTGTTGGGATGCATTGTTCCTGAGCTTGGAGGAGGTGATGCTTGAATATTAACCAGCTTTCTTGTGCCCCTCTTCCCTCCAGGGCTTTATCCCATGGTACTCTACCAAGCAGATCCCTGAAGAGGCCAAAGTCTGCTCTCCTGAAGCCCAGGGCAGTGAGCTTGCTGTGCACCCTCCTCAGTGCCCTAAGGATCTTGAACTCCACTCTTTCATGGTCACTGCAGCCAAGGCTGCCCTTCCCTGCTTGTTGGTGAGAACAAAGTCCAGCATAGCACCTCTCCTCGTTGGCTCCTCTATCACCTGGAGAAGGAAGTTATCATCAATGCATTCCAGGAACCTCCTGGATTGCTTATGCCCTGCTGTGTTGTCCCTCCAACAGATATTGGGGTGGTCAAAGTCTCCCATGAGGACCAGGGCTTGTGAACGTGAGGCTGCTCCTATCTGTCTATAGAGGCCCTCATCTGCTCAGTCCTTGTGGTTAGGTGGCCTGTAGCAGACCCCCACTATAATGTCATCTGTCCCTGCCCTCCCTTTAATCCTGACCCATAAGCTCTTGGTTGTCTCCTCATCCATCCCCAGGCAGAGCTCCATGCACTCCAGCTGGTCATTGACATAGAGGGCGACACCCCATCCTTGTCTCCCCTGCCTGTCCTTCCTAGAGACCCTGTATCCTTCCATTCCAACACTCCAGTCATAGGAGCCATCCCACCACATCTCCGTGATGCCAATAAGATCATAGCCCTGCAGGTGTGTGCACGTCTCTAACTCCTCTTGTTTATTCCCCATGCTATATGGATTTGTACAGAAGCATTTAAGTTGGGCCCCCAGTGAAGCTGACTTACTGGTTGGAGTGGCTAGAATTGCTTTGTGCTGCTCTTCAAGTGCTCTCCTGCTGACCTGTGACCCTTCTCCAGTCTCTGGGCATCTATTGCTGGCACTGGCATCAAACTGGTAGGAGTGGGATGGATTGAGGTTCCCCTCCCCCAACAACTTTAATTTAAAGCCCTCTTCCACTGGGTCAGATGTGGTTCTAAGTAAATGACAGAGGAACTGGTTGGAGCAACTTGGCAGAGCACTGACTGAGTTATGAAGTGCCTAAATAGTATTTTTTGCCTGTGCTCTAGATATGAACTCTCATGTATCACGTATACTGTAAGATAGACATATAGGCTTTATTTCAGTGGACAGTTTTCTTCTAACTCCAGAGGTCATTAGCAACAGGACATATCAAGTGTGTGATCTGCTGATTTACTCATGGATAAGCGCAGCTATAGTACTAGGTGATACTATGCACACAAAGCTGAATGTATTTGGTGAGAGGTGGAGGCGGGCTGATGGTGGGCCTTGTGGCTAGAATTCTGTCCCAAAATGCAAACAGGAAAGAAAAGAAAAGGAAAAAAAGGTATAAATGTAGGTGTCCATGTGTGAACTATGTATCTAAACTCTTATTATTGACAATAAGCATGTAGGGCTCAATTCAACTGAACACACAAAGTTGTCTAGATTTAGCATACCCTTCCTAGTCTACAATCACTGATTCACCTGTTATTAAATAAAGTTCCTAATCATCTTACAAAATGGAGTTGGAGAACTAATCAATTAACCAAATACAGATAACTATTTAAGGCTGAAGTTAATCTTTCTACACAATGTTGCTTCTTGTGACCTCAGTAACTATACCGGGAGTCCACACCCCTAGCTTTCATTGAGGGGTTGTGTGGGATTCAATTGCCTACACATATGTAACTAGTGCCATTCTGGTATTTTAGAGAGAGTATCTGAGACATTTACATGATAGATCTGACAGATGTGACACAGATGCTGCAAGAGGCCATGCCCTTCTGGAAAGGCAGCTAGAGACCAGGCAACATCTGATCTGACGGTTTCCTCAAGTGAAGATGTTCTCTATTCTCTGTGTGTGTGGCACTTGCGAACTTCAAGGCAGAGTCACTGGTGGGTAGCATAAGAGGTCTGGAAGGTAGCAATGGTGATACCATTGGTTTGGGTTCAGATACTGGAGAAATAGGAGTCTGAGAGTCAGCTACTGGAGGGACCATAGGTCTAAGCGAGATACTGAAGAGGCTGGGATCTGAGAATTGGTTACTGGGAGCACTGTAGATCTGGACCAGCTGCTAGACATGCCATTTTGTGATTTTGAATGAAATGAGAAGAGGTTTGAGTACCATAAAAAAAAGAGTATGTCCAGGTGCCAGCAGCTGGGGAGGCTGGGGACCTCAGGTCAGCTACTGGATAACTTGAGTGTATATGGCCAGTTACTGGTGCAATCCATATTTTGTGTATAATACATATATACTTACATATATTCCACTAGCAGATGTCAGTCCTGATCAGTTAGAGAGAAAGAACAGGACCAAGCCATCAGTGCTATTCACATTCATGTGGGTGCTGTTGATATTTATGTGGGTACTTGTAAGGTAATGTCTTCTGTCTCTGTGTGGCCAGATGTGTATGTGTATTGTGTCTATGATTATGTACACATCAGGAATACATGCTCAGCCTTGTTTCTGGTGGCACCTGGGGAAACAGTCAAAACAACCTTGCATCTACTGGAGTACGAGGTTAGGCAACTCCTAATAGTTTCAAATTAAATATGTGATTCATTTTAGACTACAATAGAAACTGCAGTTTTTCCCAAGGCTAGTTTTAAGACAATCAACAATTTTACATATTCTATGTTAGGAGACTTACTGTATTTTAAAACATTAGACTACTAAATAAAAAATATTCAGGTTCTTAAAAAGTTAGGTTGGCATATCTAGACAGAACTAATAGAACATAATTGTTCTATGAAGGTCTGAAATTAATCACTCAGCCATTAAGAATATTTTTATGTATAAAAATAAAAAGTGTATCAAGGTATCTGTTTATTTTATTTATAGTTTCAGATTCTCAGTTTCTCCCACTTTCTAGAGAGAGGCAAGAGTTGTTATATAGTGCTTTAAACCCACTGTGTGGAGGATTTTCTTACCTACTTCAAAAAATATGACCATAGGAATCCAACATTGCTAATGGTGAGATGAAAGATACTTTAATTATATTAGAATCATAGAATCATAGAATCCTAGAATATGTCAAGTTGGAAGGGACCCATAAGGATCATCGAGTCCAACTCCCTGCACCATGAATCATATGACTAAGAGCTTTGTCCAGATGCTCTTTGAACTCTGACAGGTTTGGATTATGTCTGTGTGGTCTAATATTTGTTTTTCTCTACTGTCAAAGTGGGCATTAAACACATCAACCAGTGGTTTCATCAATTATCTGTTGAGTATTTAGCAATTTGTTGTAATGTTTCATGTTTCCTTGTAAATTCACTGATTTCATGTCTGAAATCCCTCAGTTCATTCACTAACATGTCATGGTAATAAAGTAGTATCATTTGCTTCCCTTAAAAAAAGAATCTCAATATTACTGTGAGATAAAGAAAAAGGCACTTCTATTTTTATCAGTTCTATTTTATACTATCAGCATCTTTTCCACAAATGCCGTTATACAATCTAATTTAATATTAACATCTTCATCTCCATCCTCTTCATTATCTGTGAAATATCTATGAATTGTGCCTTATGCTGGCATTATCAGTATGCTATTAAATATATAAAATCACTATTTTTAAAATTTATTTTCACTAAGATTTAATACATAATTCTTCAGTTACTGATTATTCCATTTATGTGATGCTTTGCTCCTCAGCTCTTTCTTCATTATGATCTGCTATTAGCCTTCTCACAGTTTGATCCTGCCTGCCATATTCCAATTTTATGGAATTCACCATTACTACAAATTGAAACCTATTAAATATGAATCACTTCAACCTGAGCAATGTGGAATTGCAGTAATCATCCTTAGAGTCCATAAAAAATTGTATGGAGTTATTTTAATATTAAAGCAAGATAATACTGAAATCTGTATTTCTGGTTTTTTCCTTCATTCCAATACCAGTGTGTGTTGGACACATTTTTCTATTAATAGGGTATGATTGTTAAATATATTATTTTCATTGAGCTGCTGGTAACAATGACATAGAATTTGATCTCGTCAAAATATTCACCTGAATCTCAATCATAGTAAGACACGGAATACAATTCTATAGAAAAACAGTGTATTTAGAAAAGGTGAATTCATGTCATCTAACTATTATCTAACATAAGAACTCTTCACTGTGAGTTCCATGTTGCTACTGAATATTTGTGTGTGGATAGATACATATACATACATCACAATCACAGAATAGTTGAAGTTTGAAGGAACATCTGGAGCTTGTCTGGTCCAACCCTCCTGCTCAAGCAGAGCCACCTGGAGCAAGTTGCCCAGGATTGTGTCCAGATGGCTTTTGAGTATGTCCAAGGAGGGAGACTCCACAACATCCCTAGGCAACTTGTGGCAGTGCTTAGTCACCTTCACAGTAAAAAAACATTTCCTAATATTCCGATGGAACCTCCTGTGTCTCAGGTTGTGCCCATTGCCTCTTGTCCTGCCACTGGGCACCACTGAAAAGAGTCTGACTCTGTACTCTATTAACCCTTTCTTCAAATATTTATATATATTAATAAGATCCCCTTGAGCCTTGTCTTCTCCATCCTCTCCTGGAGAGACGCTCCAGTCCCTTCATCATCTTTGTGACCCTTTGTTGGATTCCTTCTAGTATGTCCACGTGTCTCTCTCATACTGAGGAGCCCAGAACTGGACACAGTACTCCAGGTGTGGCCTCACCAGGGGTGAGTAGAGGGGAAGGTTCACCTACCTTGACCTGCTGGCAATACTTTGCCTAATGCAGCCCATTAACTTTCTTTGCAGCAAGGGTACATGGCTGGCACATGTTCAGCTTGTTGTCCATAAGGACCACCAGGTCCTTTTCTGTCAAGTTGCTTTCCAGCTGGACAGCACCTGGCATATACTGGTGCCTGGGGTTGTTCCTCCCCAGGAGGAACAGGACTTTGCACTTCTCCTTGTTGAACTTCATGAGATTCCTGTCAGCCCATTTCTCCAGCCTGTCAAGGTACCTTTGGATGGCAGCACGACCTTCTGGCCTATCAGCCACTCTTCCCAGTTTTGTGTCATCAGCAAACTTGTTAAGGATGAACTCTGCCTCATCATCCAGATCATTAATGAAGACGCTCATCAGGATTGGATCCAGTATTAATCCCTAGGGCACTGTCCTGGTTTCGGCTGGGATAGGGTTATTTTCTTCCTAGTTGCTAATATAGTGCTGTGTTTTGGATTTTAGGATGAAAATAATATTTGTAACACACTGACATTTTAGTTTAAAACGTCAAAAGCCTTAATGAAGTGAAGGTAGACAGTATCCAGTGCTCTCCCCTCACCTACCAAGCCAATCATTTCATCATAGAAAGTTATCAGGTTGTCTAAGCATGACTTCCCTCTGGTAAATCCATGCTGACTGGACTTGATGACTGCCTTGTCCTTAATGTACCTGGAAATGGTTTCCAGAATTAGTTCTCACCTTCCCAGGGACTGAGGTGAGGTTGACCAGCCTGTAGTTCCCTGGGTCCTACTTCTTGCCCTTTTTGCACATATGGACATGTAAATATTAATGTGTGTATACACCTATGCGTATTTATATTTAATATGTATATCAGTTAGGGAATCAGAGATTGCTGTGATGGGACCGTTTAGAAGACTGGTGAATCAGACTAGTTTCAAACTTCAAAACTGAATTGACTGGATTGACATTCATTAATGCATGTTTCACATGGTAAGTCCTTAAGCATTATCAGTCACTATCATTATGCATAAAAACCGACTAATCCTCAACAAACTTATCTTAAATAAGCTGTGATTGTACAATACCACTGGGCAGAGACTGTACAGTTACCATTAACACTATCGTACTGGATTGTTCCTGCCCACAGAGGCAGAGATGGAGGATAAAAAGCTCTTTGAGGAAGGAGGCTGGAACTGAAATTGTCTTCTGTCTTCACCATCTTTCCTCTCTTATCTTTGGTATTTATAACCTTTGCATTCCCCAAAAGAAAAGAGGGTGATCTCATCTGCTCCTGACACAGTTTGTCTTATTTTTATGATTAGATCTTATCTGGGTTTCAGTAAGCATCCTTCCTGCTTATTCAGCATGATTGTTGGGGTTCCATCAAACACCTTTCCTATTTATTATCAAAGTCTTGTGATATATTTCAGATTGTACTACTTACACTTGGTTTCCTCTATGCTGTTTGTTCATCTGTACCAAAAGTTTCCCTTTGCTCATTTTCAGTTACATACTATTTATACATTTATGTTTAACTGTGTCACAAAATACTTGTTGCTGGTTATACAATTAGTATTATTACCATGCTGGAAAATACTTAGACATTACAGTGTTTCTGCCTGGGTTGAAGACCAGCAAATATTGGGAAGGAAAATATGAAGGAGAATGTTTCCCCTCAATTGCTCCCCTATTTGTTGACTGAATACAAAATTTAAATAATCTATATTTAGGTTTGTCGTGGTTTAACCCCAGCCAGCAACTGAGCACCACGCAGCCACTCGCTCACCCCCCCCTGGTGGGATGGGGGAGAGAATCAGAAGAGTAAAAGTAAGAAAACTCGTGGGTTGAGATAAAGACAGTTTAATAAGTAAAGCAAAAGCCTCGCACGCAAGCAAAACAAAGCAAGGAATTCATTCACTACTTCCCATCGGCAGGCAGGTGTTCAGCCATCTCCAGGAAAGCAGGGCTCCATCACGTGTAACGGTTACTTGGGAAGACAAACACCATCATTCCGAATGTCCCCCCCTTCCTTCTTCTTCCCCAGCTTTATATACTGAGCATGACGTCATATGGTATGGAATATCCCTTTGGTCAGTTTGGCTCAACTGTCCTGGCTGTGTCCCCTCCCAGCTTCTTCCGCACCTGGCAGAGCACAGGAAGCTGAAAAGTCCTTGACTAGTGCAGCAACAACTAAAACATCTCTGTATTATCAACACTGTTTTCAGCACAAATCCAAAACATAGCCCCATACCAGCCCCTATAAAGAGAATTAACTCTATCTCAGCTGAAACCAGGACAAGGTTCAAGATTATACGAGGTTAACTCAGTAAGTTTGCAGATGACACCAAGTTGGGCAGGAGTGTCCATCTGCTTGAGGGTAGAAAAGCTCTACAGAGAGATCTGGACAGGCTGGATCAATGGGTCAAGGCCAGTTGTATGAGATTCAACAAGGCTAAGTGTTGGGTCCTGCACTTGGGTCACAACAGCCCCATGCAATGCTACAGGCTTGGGGAAGAGTGGCTGGAAAGCTGCCCAGCAGAAAAGGACCTGGGGGTGTTGGTCGACAGCTGGCTGAATATGAGCCAGCAGTGTGCCTAGGTGGCCAAGAAGGCCAATAGAATCCTTTCTTGTGTCAGAGACAGTGTGGCCAACAGGACTAGGGAAGTGATCGTGCCCCTGTACTCGGCACTGGTGAGGCCGCACCTTGAATCCTGTGTTCAGTTTTGGGCCCCTCACTACAAGAAGGACATTAAGGTGCTGGATTATGTCCAAAGAAGGGCAACGAAGCTGGTGAAGGGTCTAGAGCACAAGACTGAAGAAGAGTGGGTGAGGGAACTGGGGTTGTTTAGTCTGGAGAAAAGGAGGCTGAGGAATTATTTCTTCACCAAAAGGCTTGTCAAGCATTGGAACAGGCTGCTCAGGGAAGTGGTTGAGTCACCAGCCCTGGAGGTATTTAAAAGACGTGTAGACATGGTGCTTAGGGACATGGTTTAGTGATGGACTTGGCAGTGTTAGGTTAATGGTTGGACTAGATGATCTTAAAGGTCTTTTCCAACCTAAATGATTCTATGATTCTATGATTAATACTAACCTTCTTATAAAAGGAGAAGGGCTTCCTGGTAGAAAACCACAGATCTTTCTTCCTGTCTCTTCTATTACTGACTTGTTAAGGACAAATCATATATTAGGTCTTTCTCAGATCAGGGTATCACTCATGGATGTTACATACTCTGATCATCACACAAAGCTATGCTAGGACAGTAACATGAGGCATAATCCAGCCTTTTTTGTATATAGCTGCTCTATACTCTTACGTTTCTTTATTGTACAAATCTCTTTTTGGCTTTAAGAACTCATTTTCCTCTGGGTTTAAGGCCATTTTCTGAAATGTTATTAAGTAGAGCTTGTAAAAAAAATTCATCAGGATCATTCTTTTAACAGAAAAGATATTTTCAACTGTCCAAAAAGACTATGTTTGCCTGATTTTTGAAAAAAAAAATAAAAAAAAATCTGAAAACCATAAAACTTAAAAATTTGCATTGTAATCTCTTAGCTCCTTACCTAGGACACTGTGGAACTCATTAATGTGTCAGTACCAAAACATGAAAGAAAAAATACAAATTTGAAGATCTGGTATCAACTACTTTCAAATCTTCCCTAGATTTGCTACCAGAACCAATAGTCCTTATAATGAGAGAACTATAGCAAAAGTAAGCATGTTAATTCAGTCAGTCATAAGAAAACTTTCGTTTTCACAATAAAATAGTCTGGCATACAGCTGATTTATTTTTATAAACGAACTGTAAATCTCATATTCAGCCACAGTGATGAGTAACTTTGACACGAATACTAAGACTTAGAACAAATGAGTACAACTGTAAGTTATTTTGCGTAATGGAGGAAAAAACCAGTTTAATAGAACATTGCCATACAATCCATGTTTCCTGCTTTGGAACTGAATATATTACACAGCATTTAGAGAAGAACAGAAAACCATGAACCTATGACAATATTTCATTCTGTTGACAACATTTCCTCATTCCCTGATGGAATTTTGTTCATAATATGTTGTTTTACTCTTTAAATGAGAATTCAAACCATATTTTAATATTTACGTTTTTAACATATATCCCTGACTCCACAGGGGCTTTCTTTTTTTTTTTTTTACGTTTTCATGCCAAGATGATTTATTTGTTTGCTTGTTTGTTTGTTTATGTAATTAAACTGGAATTAATCACTGTTAGAAAACTAAAGAGCAAATGTAGACCAAAGTAGGTGGTAGTTTAAGGGATAATCAATGTCTTCAAAATGTATGGCAATTTCCCTTTCAGGCTGTGGTATTCTCACAGCTTCACAGCTCTACGAGAAGTAGCAGTAAGTTAAATGCTGTGTTAGAAACTAACAAAAGGTATTGGGACGGGATGAGGCTTTCGGGATATATTAATATTCTTTGGGTGTCTTCTACTTACAGTGATCTGAAAGGAATAAAACTTGAAGGTAGGAGCCAATCTTCCTTTCTTATGCAACTACCTTGTACTACAGCTTAGATGGCTGCATGGATACCTAACTTTTGCTGTCTTTTTCTAACTCCCTCTGTTGTCTGGAGAAAAATAGGCACCTCGGGCACCTCATTCTACCTAAATTAGACACCTACCTTAAAATAGGGTAAATTGTTCACTGGTGGTGTATTGACTGCAGAAAGAATTGTGGTTGATTAGTTGTGTGCGGACAACTTAAATGAGGATTTAACTTATTTCTACTTTAAAAATCTAATGCTTCTTGCAGAATTGTAGAAGGAATGTCGATGACGAGACTTCAGGACTGTACTTTTCAACAGCTGAAAACAGGTGTGATAAATCTCAGCACTTTCTTGAACCAGCTTACTAAAGCTCAGGTTCAAGCTTAAACTAGGTGCTGAAGGAAAGCATATCAGATCTTACTCTGAAAGGACTCTTTTTCTTTATTGTTTTAAATATCCCCAATTCTATTTGACTTCACAGACAACAAATAGCTTCCCTCTTTTGCTAGAACTTTCACTTAGAAAATTCAGAAGTGAAGATGAGGAGATAGTTAACGGATATTAAAAGCAGCTGCCTTCTCCAGCTGCTCCATCCCAGGACCCCTCCTGGCCTACTGCTGGAGCCCAGCCTGTTGTGTGTACACACACACACGACACAGGGGGTCATGCAGATGGCCACAGAAAAGGCGCTGCCTCCAGCAGCACCCACATTGAGGACTCACACCAGACACAGGCACAGGCAGCCACGACTCCTCCTCATCTTGGGCTGGCAGAGGCAGAAGGTCACTGGTGCAGCACACACACCACGCTCTCCAGGTTCACAAGCACACGCACATTCGCAGGTCCCCTGAGTACTGGCACGGCCCCTTTGCCTGCCTGGCACCCCTGCCCGGATCCCAGCCCCCCCTACCCGCCCCACGGGTCCCTGACTCGCCGGCTGGTCCAGCTGGGTGCTCCCTGCAAACTCATCCCACAGGCACCCCACACTCGCGGGTCCCCCTGAATACCAGCATGGACCCTCCGCCCGCCTGATACCCTTGCCTGGACCTGGGGCTTCCTACTCACTGTCTGGCCCAGCTTGGAGTTTGCCAGTGACTCCACATCCACACCTTGCGCATGCCCCACGCACACCCCGTTTGGGGAAGGTACAGGCACTCGCCCCCAGCAGCCAGCACCTGGCACACAGGCTGTGACCCATGGTCCCGTTCCAGCTGCCTGCACTGAGCCCCTCACTTGCCTCACTCAGGCCCATCCCCCCAGTAGCTGGTTTTTGAGACACACACTATACCTGACCCAGTGCCTGGAGGTTGAAGACCCCACTGGTTCCAGTAGCTGACACAACAGGCCAGGGTGGGCTACCACCCACGGTCTGACCCCAGAAGCTGGCACCCAGTCCCCTCACGTTGGTCACCCCAGTGGCTGGCACGGAGCCCCTGCAGCCCTGACACACATGGGATAGGGAGCGAGATTACCCTGAGAGATCATTATGAGAAGATTTAACAAGATAGGAGAAACTGCAGTGATCAAGCATAGGGCCCAGCCAGACAAGCATACTGACTGGCCTCGTTTTGCATGTGTCCAACCCCTTTTATACCACTTGCTGTCTACCCTCCTTTGTTGCTCTCTGTTCCCCCTTCCTCTGCACGTTCCCCCATGGGTCTGTACAGCTCTTTTGATACCCACACCACTCCCAGTCAGTGTCTCCCCTTGATTACAGTCTTATCAGTTGTGAAGTCCAGGTTCACCTTCCCAGAATTGGCACTTGTAGTTTCTTGATAGCCTGTCAATGAGTGTGACTGGCGAGGTTTGTGTCTTGTCTCCATGTGTGTTTTGTCAGGTCTGTGTTTCTCACTACCTCCCTTATCACTTGTCCCTCAGGTTTGTGTCCCTGTGTGTTCTTGTTTATTATCCCTTTTATTATTATCCCTTTTTTGCATGGAAAAAGGTCCTTGACCAGATAACCTTAAAGGAGCAGATGCTCTCTCCTTCCACTTGCCTTACAGAGATCACCTATGCATTAGCTACAGGGATTTTACTACTGAATCCACAATAAAAACAAACAAACAAAGAAACAACAAAAAACCCCAAACACCCTCTTCCCAAGCCAAAACCGCAAACAAACAAACAAAAAAACAACCCTCAAAAAACAACTGTCAACTGGGTATCAGGCATTTGAGTATGGTAGTGTATTGGAGAAGTCTCAAAAGTGCCAAAGGAATAGTCAGTCAAAATAACTATCTCACCTGCTCTCCATCAGGTTGTTTGACATGTCTTAATTCTGGTGATGCTACATTTATCCACAGAACCTCAAGAATAGTCTCAAGATTCAGGTATATGTAACAAACAGAAAAAATGAATGACTTGGCCATTGAAACATATGTAAACAACACAAAACAAAAAAAAAGATTATATGTTTTCATATACTAACTTTTACAAACTATTTGTGTTCAGCTTTGAAAAAATAGTCCTACTAAACAGTAAGGCAAGTTCTTTGATATAAACTGTGGTGAAGACAAGCTTCTGAAACAAAGTGTTTCTCATTTTTGAAAACATATGTCAGAACAGGAGTACAAAAAAAAAGGACTAAATTTGGGATTTAATGTTAAAGTTGAATAAATTAGCCTGCCTCAGAAAAAAGAAATAAAATAAGATCCCCCCTCCCCCCCCCCAAAGAAAACCTCATAAAACAGGATTCCTTACACAAAGAATGGAAAAAAATAATGCAAAAGGCTGCAGGCAGGGAGCTTTGCTATTACTGAAATATTTCAAGTTAGGTAGTGTTTCAAATTAGGTACTGTCTTGAAGTGTGGAATTTTGCAGACTAAGGCAAACTGTCAAGATGCCTATATAGAAATATATACCTTGTAATCACAGCCCTCTCTGGTAGCAAAAGAATACATTCAGCTTAATGAGAAATAGTCAGCTATTTTAAGATTAAAATAAAAATGAAAGATAATTGTATTTGAAAATTGTTACTCAGTCATATATATGGTATGGTTCTTTAAGATTTGAAGATTGAATAAAATTTACTGAATTTATATATACTGAAGGTGGTTTTGCATATAGAAGTCTTTACATGTCATTTTAAAGGAAGGCTTAAGAGGGAAAACCTGAGGGAATAGAGATGCAACACTGCATTCGCTTTTTTCATGTTAGCATGAATTTTCAGGTAAAAATGACCCAGAAGTCAGCAATAAAAAGCTTCTGTTGTATTTTGTGATCTTTCAGGATCAAAGATGCACACTTAAAAGAAACAAAAAAGTCACATACAAGGAAGAAAAAGAAAAGCAAAGAAAAACTTTAAATTGCAACAATGTGTACTGATAAGTAGATGGATGGTAGTTTTGTTTGTCTCTTTGTTATATATAGAAAAAATGATAATCGTATAGTCCTTGTTGATTTTACTAGGGCTTTGGGTGCATCATATAACATGTCTCTCTGCTATACACTGTAAGATATCTTCCTGCACTATATTAAACAAAATGATAATGTCTGAACTATTGGCACATTTATTTCCTAGACTTCTTTTGTTCTTTTTGATTGTTTTCTTGATTGATAACAGAAATACCCACTCTACTTGAAATTTGGGGTTACTGTTACATTTTGTTTGAAACTTTCAACAGTCAGGCCAGTCAAGGAACAGTAAAGTTGAAAATAATTATTTCTCTAGAATAATTTCAGAAACATGTCCCATGGAGGTTTGTCCTCCCACAAACTCATGCATTTTTATTATTACAGTTTTTTGCAATGCTCAGAAGCAATGATGGATATTATATGGAAACAGTAGCACTAAAATAACCCATATATATTTGCTGTCTCTGGGAGCTTCCCTGGGAGCTTCCCACTGGAACACAGAAGAAGAATATACAAACAAGAGATAAGGTGATACTAACGGTCATCTTGGCATGGTGGTACTACAGTACAAGCTTACTTTTAGGAAGTGAGCCACATAAAACAGACAGGTTTTTAGCTTTCACTACATAACCCAGTTATGAAGTGCATAAAGTTCTAGAAGAATACTTTTGTTAATATGAAATTGCAAAACCAGAGGCTTTCATGTACATTAAAAATATCAGGTTCAGATATAAAAAGAAAGAAGAAAAAAGAAGAAACTCGTTACAGATTTCCATGTTGTGCTTTTTGCAGTAAGTGTACCTTATCTATTTTTTTCTCTGAATTTGGACAATGAAAATCAACTTAAATATTTTCTGCTCTTATTAAATTTTTTTTAACAAGATTTTGGTTTAGTGCTGTAACTTACTGTCTAAAACACCACACAGATTTTTATTTAAAATAACTTTTCCTTGGAATGAAATCAGCAATATTCTTACAAAAATATAGGATATATTCTCATTTGTGAAGATGTTTCTGTCTATTTTATACTTTTATTTTGTCTCTCCTTTTAAGTTTTCTCTTCGCAAGGCCCCCCCTGATACAATTGTTTTGCATATCTTAAAAACAAGATAAACTGTAATATGTTGAAGGTAATTTCACCCTCCTCTCCCCATTTACACTCACCAGTGAGGGGCAAGGGTTGCTGCACATCCTATATCTATACTGGCTTAGCAACCTTAACCAAGATTTGAATTATTGCATCAAACTTTACTATTGAGAAGGATTTAACAGACTTACATGGTCAGTTATGGTAATTCAGCTCATTGGTTCAGTATTCATCAATACACTGACCTCAAACTTGCTGTTTCCTAATAGCTACACATGTAAAATGTCTGCAGTTTATTCTTCTGTTTCCTACTGCATGTTTATGGTATATTCCATATACCATTCCATATACCATATAGCCATTCCATTCTTATTCCACAAGGAAAAGAGGTAACAAAAAATGCACAGCTAGAAAAGATTGGTCAGAAAGGTAGCATCTTATGATTTGGAAATATCTGTACGTATTTACTTCCCCAAAGTTGCTATGACTTTCCCAAGCTAGGGAAAGCTTATCCTGTTGAATGAGCATGATGGATGATGAATGATGGAATTAATCTTTTTTGGTTTTAAATCATAGAATCATTTATGTAAACCTGACCATTTATGTAAACCTGACCAACCATTTATGTAAACCAACCGTAAACCTGACAATACCAAGTCCACCACTAAACCAAATGCCACGTCTACAAGCTAATAAGCCTCTAAAATACTTTAGGAAAATTGCTGAAAACATCAACCACATATTTCATTGTTTACCTTTAAAAACGTATTATTTTTGCCATCTCCCTATCTACATATAAACCAATGTATACCTTTCTTCATCGTACCTGGGATATCATCCCGATCAGTAAGCTGAATGATAATGTGTCAGAATTAATGATTGATTATTATCTCTATGTTTACCTAAAAATGTACACTATATTCTTAAGTCATTTTGAATACCATTTATTTCACCAAGCTTAAAATGCCTCAAGTTAGATGTCTGGTTTAATTCAGTTTTCTAGTCTTTTTCTATGCTCAGAGGACAATTTATTTCTTTCAGGGAAGAGATTAAATCCTAAAGAGAAGTTTAAGATATGTGGAAAGAATTTTTGGCAACAACTATCATGACAATGTATGATAATAAAATTTGCTTCAGTTACAAAAAAGGTTTCTTATATTGCTGTAATTGTGTTATGAAATGTCTTACAATTCCATAAAGCCCCTCAGGTTTAATACCTAATCCTAAACAGGATTTCTTTCACAAGACTCAGAGGAAATAATTTACATGACTTTGCTGCCAATGATGCTGCTGAATCCCCTGTCCCACATATGCATTTTGAATGTAATTAAAAAGTAGCACTTTCTGTAACTGCATTGCTTTAAAAACCCTACAAAAACACATTGGGGCTTGAGATCAGCTGTATTCTTGGTAAATTCTAGGGGTCACAGAAGACTGCTTGTCTGCAAATCCCTTAGCAAAAGTACCAAAAGCAGCTAGAAATAAATTATATTTCTCTCACTACTTAGAAAGACAATAGAGAGAGACCCTACATGGCACAAAACTCTCAGATGCTTATTTTAATATTGTCAAGAAGATTTTTAAAGCCTGGGCATGGTTTATCTTATGTAGTCCTTAGCCCTCCAAAACAGAGAAGGAGCACCTTTCACTCAATGTGAAAAAAAAAAACCCAACATATTTAATAGTAATGTCTACAATTTTTATTTTTTTTTTCCAGGCACTTCGAAGCAATCTTAAGTTTCTTCAAAGTTACTGCAATAATGGTAAACCCAGCAATGATGGTGTCTGTCAGTTTCATGAAACTAGAATGAATTTCATGTGATAAAGACTTTCTGCAGTTATATATCGTTTAATGAAACAGAGGTGACAGCAGCCAGATATTACTAAAACAAACATCTTTAATTCCCTTGGGTAACAGCAGAACTTTGTCTACTTTTAGACAATGACAAGATTTTGTTCTTTCATTTACTATGGATTTATGCAAATTTCATCAAGGATTTTTAATGTAAATTCCCTCTGAATTAAATTTTACTGTAAAAATTTAAAAAAAAAAATTGACCATCAAATAAAAACCATGAGATTAACTAGCACTCTGAACTCTTTATTCATAAATTTCAATTTCAATGCTGCCCCCATTTTAGTTTTCTACAAAATGTTAAAAATAGAATAAATTCTTTCAGTGAGAACTAGATTGAAAATATCTCCAATCTACTGATAATTTATTGAGAAGAAACTTATTTTTTGCACAGTATAATCATGCACAAAAACAGGTGTAACAAACTGTTATTCATGAGCTGCCCTAATAAAACTGAACTTAAAAAACCAAACCAAAACAAAACAAAAAACTGGGGGGAAAGATCCTCCATAAAGAAATTAAAGAACTGGTGGGGATTTTAGCTGGACTAAAATATAGCTTAATTTGGAATTATTTGGGTTTGATCTAGCAAAAAAAAAATTAAAGCTTAAAACTTCAAACCCCCACCCCCTTTAAAATATATTAACTTATTGCTAAGAAATTAATTTTATACAATAAATTTATTTTATTGTCATTCTTAGGAGGGCAGGAGGAGCAGGACAACTTTTCTGCTGTTGTGTAATGACTTAAAAATAGTTCTGCTGAAGAAACTTTATTTGGGGTGAAGTAAGTATCAGAAATTGTTCCTACGTTTGAATGTGGTAATTTACAGCAATGAATAGTGCTTTGCTGGAAAGGTTTCCTAAAAGTTAACTTCTTGGAGATCTTTACTTGAGCACAGCAGATCACATACAAATATTATTCTTATTACCCATATCTACAGGATGAGCATGATCACCATCTATATAGCTGGAAAACTTATCTACAGGTTGTGTAACTGACAGTAGCTGAGAGGTTTCACTTAGAAAATTAGCATTAATGGTTCTTGGCAATTCCCATCTTCCTTTGTGTTTCTAAATGTATTCATAAATCTCCAGAGGCTACTTAAAAAAAAGTTTTGTGAAAGCTAAATTGAAGGTACTGTCATTTCTGTCATTGTTTTGACAACCCAAATCAAACAATTCTTTGACTGTTAATGGTGAAGATTTCCAACTCTTAAAATGATCCCATAGACAATACATTTAATTTGGCTTTTTAAAGCAGTCCTTTAGATATTGATTACACAAAGATAGAAAAAGTAAAAAGATAGAATTCAAATTCCTTTTTTATTAACATGTGTTCTTAGCACTTGTATTCTAGTAGGGGGAATTAATGTATAATATGATTTATTTATTTATTTATTTATTTATTTAAATTGGGAGGAACATTTAAAAGAGCGTGTGGAAGAAAAAAAATTAAGTGCTGTAAATTTTTGAGTAATTGGCAAGGAATGGAAATATTTAAATTAGTTTGAATTTTTCTTATGGTTTTAGAGAAAAAAAGTCAGTTTGTCCTTTACAACAGAGAAAATGACACAAGGAACTGGAAATAGGGTTGAACTGGCCAGAAACCAACATTACCTTCATTGAAATATCTGGGGAATTATCATCTAATGCAGTTCCTGCTGTTCAAGTTGTCTAGCAATGCCATGCTTGTACAAAATAGCTATGCAGGCATCCTTGGCCGTACCAGACTTTAGCAAGAATCTAGAGGTGTATAGAAGAAACATCTACATCTCAGTTAATTACTTGAGGTGACCCTGATAGTCAAGGAAGAGAAATAAATTTCTAAGTCGTTATTCTTGCAACCTATTTTAGATACGTAAGCTAGTATAAAACATATAAGCTTGTATCTATAGTATCTTAAGTTGGTATAAGAAGTATAATTCTCTCTATTGGCTGCAAAGGAAAGCTATCGTGGCTAGCTCAGGCATCACAAATGTCTATACTTTAGATCTAATGTGGATTGTTTAGATGAATCCAGGTGCCATAGCTCACTGAGATCCACAACCTGTCTTCCCTCTGTCTTAGATCCTGTCCCTCAAAACTGGTTCCAAGGTTACCTTTTAAAAGAACTAGGTCCCTTCACAGCATCACAAACACTCTGTGAATTATCAGGTCTGAGCTTATGAGAAGATAAAAAAAATTGCAACCAGGCTAGTCAGTGAGAAGGATATGCCAGACTCATAAATACACATACTGTGATCTTCACAGCAAGACATAAAAATCCAGGCCTTCTTTAATTACAAAATGAGAAAGTCTGGAGCTGTTCTGTTGCGTTTCTTAGGCACCAGATGTCCTGGAAAGGAAAAAAGAGTTTAGAAGAAAGAATGTTTAAAATTAAGTATGAACAAGAAGAATGTATATACACATACATGGCTTATTAAGTCACATAAGGCTCATCAGTCTGAGGTTTCAAAACACAATTTTAATTTGGGACTTATAGCTATTCACACGATTAAACAATGTTGCAGTATCTTGTTTTGTTAGTGTAGCTCTTGATTCAAAACATATGAAAGTAAATGAAAAATTCGCTATTGATTTCACTGGGTTTAAGATCAGACTCTTTGAGCTGTATTTTTACATAAAAGTTTATTATTCTTTATACATTATAGACTCTGATGAAAGAGCAAACTGAAATAATCAAAGAAATAATATTTTTATATGATTTTTCTTTTTTCCCCTGGAGTCCTTAGGATACTTTCTTTTCTCTTCTGCTCTGTGGTTTGAACTCTGCCCCCAAAGTAAAAAGGAGACGGTTTTTGCGGGGGGCTAGAACATATAATGTTGTTATTCCTAGTGCAGTCATTATATTGGCCTGACAAAGAAGGCCCTCAGGACTTGTCTGGCCTGTCTGAGTCTGAACAGATAGTTTTAACTGTTATAGTAATTATCTGGGAGAAGGTGCCTATTGCCTACCTTGGCTTGGCTTAGCTCTGTGTTTATCCTATATGGTAAAGGTCTGACAATCCTATGTAGTCACTAAGAAAAAAAAATATTAGCCCTTTATAGTGTTTTGGGAAACTATGATGGTGCTATAACTAATAGCTTAGTCGTGCAAACAGCACATGTTTGATGGAAACCACAGGAAAAAAAGAGCAGGTAAGCAGTCTGTGTTAAGAAAATCT
Organism: Mycteria americana; assembly: GCF_035582795.1. NCBI lineage: Eukaryota > Metazoa > Chordata > Aves > Ciconiiformes > Ciconiidae > Mycteria > Mycteria americana. The sequence continues at coordinate 175,281,908 of NC_134365.1, forward strand.
ATAAAAACAGCCCCAAGTGGACCCGAGACTGAGGTAAACTTCCACCATAAGCATCCTATTCTTCCTGGTGAAGAACTAATGAATGATGACTCCTCTTTACATCCCTCACCCCTATCCTTTGGGAGGAGTGAACCTGCAGGTGTTACTACTCAGAAGTGCACCAGGGGTGAGCCTAATCCCACGGAAAAGGGGTTGATACCAGGAAGCCCATGTCTTCACTGTGTCAATGATTTGTGAATGTTACTATCATTGTAATTGGTCCAATAATAACTTTCGTTGTGCTTTAATTAGACTGTTAAGATTTCAGTCTAATAATAAATTATGGAACACATATCAGTTATGCTCCCCTTTTCCCATAGAAAAATTTTAAGCATACCTGTTTCAATAAATATGACATTACTCTGCCTAAATCTCAAGAAAACCCCAATCTCCGCTTAGGTCATCTGGACTCAGTATCCATTTTCATGGTTGTTGCATAAGCTTACTTGAGGAAAAATATATTGTTATTCCTTTTGTCTACCACATGTACAATTGTTATTAAACATTGGGCTTTTTTTCCTATTAAAAATGTTGCTTTTTCTCCTTTGCTAAGGAACCTACTCTTTGTTTAGGAATCTACTACTGCATGAGCACTGTGAAAGCACACAAAAGCTACATTTAGGTTAGTAAATTAAACATGTCTAGGACCATTGATTGGTGTTGAAGCCAGCTGACATAGAACAGCTTGCGTTCATATAATTAAATTCTCTTACTCTCCAAACAGTATGGCCACATCATAATTAAGAATCCTCCTTCTTCTATGGTATCTCCCAGAACATACTTGGAAATAACTGGGAAAAGTGTTATTTGGCTCAGGCAAAACTATGCTAGGGACTGTTTTTACAATTGAACATTTCTAGTGATTGGGAAGTGGTAATATAGATTTGGCTTAAACATTTGGTCCGTTTATATACTTACCTATTTCCTTCATTACATGCTTAAATAGTGTCCCATCGTAATAAATGAACACCTCTCAATCATCTATGTAATTAGCTGCTTTGTATGGTAGAGAAGTGTATTTATACTTGCTATAGTTCAGTAATGGAGAACTAAGGCATGGAGGGTAAGGCAAAGATCCAGTTATATTCTTAGACTACATTTACTTACCTGTTTGAACTTGATCCAGCAAACAACTCTGATTTATGAATGTTTTTAATTATATTAGATATGTTAATTAAGTAATTTCTCATGTGTTTTAATTTGAAGAGAAGTATTAAACCTCTATTTTTCAGAATCGTTTTAAGTAAAACAACACAGAATAATTCAAATATATGGAAACTGACACTCCTTTCCCTCAACTTGACTCCACCTCTTCTAGAAATGCAAAGGATTTTACAAATTTTAACACAGTTACAGCTCAACAAATAGTTCAAGATACGGGTAAATTTCTTCTAGATTAAAGTGTGTTTACATAAGAATAGAGGTGAGAAAAATAAAAATTATGTTTCTTAGAAGATATTGTTTCAAAAAAAAAAGAAAGAACTTAACAGATTATTTGTCAAAATCTTCTGTGAAATGGAAATACTGAGGAAATTTCATTTCAGAATTATTTTCTTCAGATGTTACATTTCCACATTGAAAGTTATATTGCTGCTTACATTCCAATCAAAAAATTGTTTGAATGCAAGGGATGGCAGAAATGTAGTGAGCAAACAGTTGGACTCAGCTATACATGTAAATATCTATTTATCATAGAATCAGTATGACTTTCAAACTAAAATTAAGTATGCAATTATTAGGTTCTAAAGTATAAGGAGCTATATGCTTACACTTGTGTAAAAAACAGTGGTTGCATTTTTTTTTAATTGAAAAGTTGTTATTTCTAGTGGCTTAGTAGCAATAAACAGATTCATTGGTTCATAGCCATACAAATATTCATATGAAGCTCAACTATGTGAAGCACTCAAGCATGTAATTGACTTAAATAAGGAATGTTGACAAGCTTTAAGCTATTTTCTAACTAAGAGTAGGATTATACACATTCTTAAAACTAAGAACATACTCAAGTGCATTGAAAGAAGTCTGAAAAGGGGACAGTACAATTTGCTGACTCATCACCAGCACTTACAGAAGTATTCAGAGCTTTTTTTTCTTTCTTTTTAAATGCTTTATTCAAATGCTAATTAGGTTTGTCCCTGCTCTTCTTGCTGGAGTTTATAGCTTGAGATTTCATTACAGCATATTCAGCCTAGTTCAGGTAAGAAAATTAATAGCTTTGAAATCTTTAAATCTGAATAGTCTTTAAATTGATTTATCACAGCCCTTTTTGTATGAGGATGGCCTATTCATACTGGCAAACAGTTGTCTGTCTTGCCTATATTTCTCTACTTAAACAGAGTGACTTTCCTTCTCTGAGTTAACATTTTAAAGAATGTTTCCTATCCACATTGTCTTGTAGCTGGACATAATGTAGAATTGATCTTAGAGTCTCCTTATCAAATCTGTTCCCTCTCATGAAAAAAAAAAAATCATAGGCACACAAAAATTCATAGACACTCCCGATGAATGTATTACTCACAGCACTAAGGAGTCATTTTGACTCTCCCAGTCTCTCTCTCTCTCTCTGCCATTAAGTATTGGTAAAACAAAGCAGAACAGTTTTCTAAAGAAAAATTAGAATGCCATTAATCCACATTGGTTTTTTTCCTCTTTTTCACAGGGACAAATTACTCAGGAAATGCAAGGTCTAAATTCAAGTCTTGTGCAGTGAGAATTCAGCTTCTTATCCATTAGTGTTTTCCTAGTCACTAGCCTACTTACCCAGGCCTCCAATTTTCTTATTGCTCAGATTTTCTTCTGGAGAAGTTGGAGGCAAATTAGTTTTGTGCTGTGTCTACAACATTGACAGATGCTTTCCATGTTGGTATTGTCATCCCTGGGTATGGGTAAGCTTACAACTGAGCTGTGTCTGGATCCAGCTTCTTCCTGTTCCTCCTCAGATGCCCTGATTATTTGAGAAGGAAACAAAGAAATCCTGACATATAAGAAGTAATCACTCTAGTAAATTCCTCTCTGAATGTCTGAAGACCAGCTGGTCTAAAGACCAGCACTGAAGGCAAAAATGTGGCATACACCTGCCTCATACCTGGGACACAGCTGAGATGTGTACTCAGACAGCAGGATGACTGAGCACACAGCAGAGAAAACATCCTGTAATGTAAGCACAGGCAGTCAGTGCCTAAATATCAGAACAGGCACCTAACACGGCAATTATAAAACCTAATACAATGATACTGTCCTGGTTTCAGCTGAGATAATTTTCTTTATAGTGGCTGGTATGGGGCTATGTTTTGGATTTGTGCTGAAAACAGTGTTGATAATACAGAGACGTTTTAGTTGTTGCTGCACTGGTCAAGGATTTTTCAGCTTCCCGTGCTCTGCCAGGTGCAGAAGAAGCTGGGAGGGGACATAGCCAGGACAGTTGATCCAAACTGACCAAAGGGCTATTCCATACCATATGACGTCATGCTCAGTATATAAAGCTGGGGAAGAAGAAGGAAGGGGGGGACATTTGGAGTGATGGCGTTTGTCTTCCCAAGTAACCATTACGCGTGATGGAGCCCTGCTTTCCTGGAGATGGCTGAACACCTGCCTGCCCATGAGAAGTAGTGAATGAATTCCTTGCTTTGCTTTGCTTGCGTGCGTGGCTTTTGCTTTACCTATTAAACTGTTTTTATCTCAACCCTCGAGTTTTCTTACTTTTGCTCTTCCGATTCTCTCCCCCATCCCACCGGGGGGGACTGAGCGAGTGGCTGTGTGGTGCTCAGTTGCCGGCTGGGGCTAAACCACGGCAGATATAAAGGATGCAGTTGCCTTAAAAGATCAGGGTTTTTCTGTTTTTCTTTTTGTTGTTGTTTCTGAGTGAAATCCAGAAAAGTTGCTTTAGAGTCCTACCTCTGTAAAAAGTGAATAAGGAGGTTTAGGATTTTTTGACTAGATGAAGAGCTAGTGCTTCTATGAATAGCAGAATCCTTGAAGGTACATTCATCATGGGAAGCTACTTAGTGAAAAACATTAAAAAATGTGGAAAAAAGAGAAACTCAAAGAAAACAGTCCTTCTCTGGGTTTGGTGTTTTACTCAAGGTTTCAGAATAGTGACCCAGTGACTGCCTTCAGGTTACTATATCCTTCCCAGAGTAGCTATGTACAATTGTTTTTGAGAAGAACTGAAATTATTTATTTTCAGAAAGAATAGCCAAAAAAGAATCATTAATTATACTGTTTCTCATTTTTTATACAATAGCCTACCATTTAGAACAACTGTTTGGGAAGTGGATTACAATGATTCAATTTTTGCTTTATTTTGAGTTGAGATGATCAAATTTGCCTTTTCTAGGAGACTGCTTTAATAACTAAATTATTTCTTGGGATTTTTTCCCCTCTTTGGCACTGTGTTACAGTGCAAAAAGTAGTACAAGAGTGATTGGGCCATGCAAGAGGGGGAGAGAAGGAAGGGAGGAAAGAAGGATTCTGATATTTTAGGCTGATGACAAGGGCGTTCATCTGAAAAAGTTCCTATGGGTTTTGGTGAGTAATAATAACTAGCCTCTTGCTTGTTTTAAAACTTAGAGGAGTGTAGTCATTTAATCTTAATTTATCATTTTTCTGTGATGGACTGAAGAGAAACTGCTCTCTGTTCTTGAATTTACTCTTTCAAATCATTATAACTGCCTAAAGTTTTGTTGTGTTATACTTTGAGTAACACACCTTCTTGGTGCCCAATATCCTCTGGACTAGCTTGATTAAGAGCGGGCTAGATGACAAAACAGTGCAGGAATTTACGACAACAGCATTAACCCGAGCAGAATGCAGCAGTTGTCTTCAAGCCCTCAGGGATTATCTCTAAAAGATAAGAAAGAGCAGCTGGATATAGCCTTAAAAGGGTCAGAGTGCAGTAAGTTATTTGTTACAGAAAGGAAAGAAATTTGGTCTAGCTGCTTTAACAGCTCAGCTAGGAAAGGAAAAAAAGATGGGTTTTAACTGAAAATGATGGTTAAGGTGAAAAGAGTTTAAACTGGAAACTCTTGTTATGTTTTGCAAAGCACAAGTAGACAGAAGAAAGGAAGAAAAAATTGTCATCTACTCATGAGTAAGCAAAATTCTAGAGCAAACCATGTATTTATATATGTATGGGTACAAATGAATATGTTTTCACTAAAATCAATTTGTATTACCTGAGTTGTCCCATGATAATATATATTAACACACAGTTATAGCTGCCGTTATCTGCGTGTATTATTATATGATAATGTTGAATAACAATTTAAAAGAACAGATACATGTTATTGTTAATTTTTTCATGATACTGTAAAAATTAGCAACATAATCTAATGTATTTTTCAAAAGAAGTATTGATTATTGCATATGGTAGAACAGGAATGGTGTTCACTGACTTAAGTGTTGTAGGGAAGGAAAACTGTGAACTTTGGAAATGGGAAGAAAAGCAGAGAAAGGTCAAACAACTGGCAAGCTGCTTGAGGAAACTGGACCATTCATCCAGACGTGGAATCTCTGAAGGGCAAGAAATAAACAGTGAAAGCTATTCAGCTACTCTCTTCCTTGCAGGCTAAAGTATTCTCATACCATTGGTTGGGCAACCACGTTTAGAGGCAGCTAATCCATGATGCCCATTCTACTGTGGGTTCTCTTCCCTATAGGACTAATCCTTCTACTGTGTGAGAGAACACAGTTTGCCATTGACTACTACTGGACCCAGACTTCCCAGTGAGAAGTGCTAGACCATTACAACTAACTTATGGGAAATTTTTGAAAACTTTGCCAGAAAAGGTTAGAAGATTTCTACTAAAAGAGACATCAACCCTTTAAGATAATAACTAACAGTTCTTTAGAAGGAATCATATCGCTGGTCATCTAAATGCAGCTCAGCTTTTTCCCTTCTTCTCCTTTCATCAGCAAACTTAACAGCTGGGGCCTCATACAGGACACACAATTGACAGATAAAGGACTCAGATGCCAAGGTCTAGAATAAATTTTTTAGCAGCAACATCTGCGTCTGCCGCAAAGCCCTTGGCTGATTTCTTGGCTGGCTGCTTGGCTGCCTCTGTTCTGTCTGTGACTCCAGTGCTGGCTATGCTAATGGCCATGTAATGGCCCCTGGTGTCCTCTTGGGGAATTAAACTGCTGATAAACTTGCTGGCTTGCCTTGTCCCTGGGATCTTTTTTTAGCTTTGAGTGACCTGCAGCTGGAGGGGTTTGTTCCTTATTTGAGAGGAAGGCCCCTGAACAAATGCTCACAAGTTCAGTGTGTGCAAGGCCAATTGATGCTGCCAAAGGAATATTTTGCAGCCTGCTGTAAAGTCACATTCTTTTTAGATGTAACATCTCCTCAAGCCGCCGGAAATACTAAAGATGTCAGAAAACGAAAAATTCTGGAGAAGACAGACTGTGAAGTCATCATTCACTTTAGAGTGTTATGAATTTCAGAACAGAGGGTTCATTATCTTACAGAACATATAGAAAACTGTCTGTTTTCCTGCTTTTGTAAAAAAAACAGTGCTGTTAAATGTCTCAGAATTGCTCAAGACGATTCATATTTTGAGTCTTCTACTTTTTTGTTTGTTTTTCCCTTTTTTTTGTACCAGATATTTAATAAGGTTGCAATGAGTGCAGTCTCTGGTTTTAACTTGCTAATCACCTCAACCTTTCCTAAAATGCCTAAGTTTGTCCCACAGAGAACTGTTTTCTAAATGCGTGGTTGGCTCATCAGAAGGCAGGTCAGGTAATCCTTTATTGGCAAAAGTACAAGCTTATGCTTTTGTTTTTAATACAAGAACTCCTTAAACAGAACCTAAGCCCCAAAGGACGTTTGCATGTATTTAAACTTAAGTGTCCTGTGAACACTTTCATTCTCCGCCTGTAGTTACTCAGATTCTCTGGCTTTGCCATGGGCTCATAATGACTATTTGACTGAATTTTAGCAAAAATACTAATAGTCAGTTTCTGCAGACTTACTTTTCAAATGCATTCTTGAAGATGAATAGTAAAGACAGGGTGATGCGCTTTGCCTAAGATAAATCCTGCTCCCTTTACGCACAGTAATCCCTTAGGGCCCGATTGTTCAATTCCTTTGGGTTTCTTTATGCATTTTGGTGCTATGAAACGCCTGCAAATATAGTAAACATTGCCAACAGGGAATATTAGGGCATATGGAGCAGGTCAATGGAGTGGCTGAGAAAAGGGTGTGTGACTGCAAGCCTCAAGCTATTGGAAACAGAATGAAACAACAGAGTTTGCACAGCTCTAATTTTCTCCAAGATTGGGCAAGCAGGGTTTTGGCTTACCTCAGAGTACAGTTACTTCCACAGAGGAGAAATAATAATAAAAAAAGAGGATTAAACTCAGTAACCTCATTGGGATGCCCTAAACTGAAAAAAAAAAAAAAAAAAAAAAAGATGTATGTGGAGGGGAAGAACACAAAACAAAAAAGCAGATTTGAGTATCTAATTCTAATATCTAGTACCTAATATTAGATGTCTAATATATCTAATGCCAGACACAAAGGTGAGATTGGCTCAAGATTGAGGCATCTAACTCTTAGGTGTCCTCTCACCTAGGTTAGATACCTGAGATACAGGCTAATATTATCTATTAAATGCAAGGAAAGACTGATGCATCTAAGAATAAGATTCATAGATATCAATGACAGGCAGCTAGGGAGCTGTTACGTAGTTTCTAGTTATAAACACTGTGCAGCTGTGGAGTGCCCATGTTGGGCCCCTTCCAGAGAGTTAGGTTTTTCAAACAGGATTAGAGAGAAATAATGCTTTGTTCAGAATGACAGTCATTTTCTGGACCTAATTGCCTAAGACAAGTCAAATTTTTCCTTTTAGGAAGAATAAGAGGATGGAAATACGTTCAATATTTTATGAAGCAGTGTCAACCAAGGTTCTCCCAAATGATCACCTACTTATTAAACTTCAAAATCTGTCTGATACTTCTTGATAAAGATTCTTATTTATTTAAATATTGTATGCAAATTCAAATACTGTTAGTGCCTAAGACTGAAAGAAAATAATTTCAAAATACTGTATATTCATTGGTTATGATGCTCTCACGAGAGCTAAGAAATCTGAATATGTGATCTCAGCCAAGTAAAGTATGAGCTTGGATCTGTAATGAGTCTCTTAGGTACTGAGATTTTGTACTACCAGAGAGGACACTGTAAACATTTTCTTTCTTCTTTTGTGTCAAACTAGGTCTATGCTGACAATGACTACTATCTTCATATCCACAGGTGATACACTAGTGCCAGAATTGAAAAAAAAAACATAAGAGTTTAGATGGACAATGAGCATCCTATTTTCTGATTATTCCTTGATAACTTTCTGCTGACATTCATATTACTAATATATTATAGAAGTGGGATAAATTATCTATTACACTTGGCTTCTAATTTATCTTCTTTACATAGTATTCCCAGTAATTTCATGCATGAACAGCTGTATGGACTGGTAAGAATATACCAACTATCCATTCAGGAAAGATTTTTCTTAACATTGTTACAGATCGGAAGATTTTTTTTTTTCTTCTTAAAACAGTTGAAGTTTCATCCAAAAGGAAAAATGGGAGGAATATCTCCTGGGATGTATAAAAACAGATCATATCAATGATCAGATCAGTGCTAGAATATATACTTTGAGCAACTATCATACATTGATAAATAAGATTTAGGTTTTTAGATTTTAGATTAAATACACTAGTAAGTTCTCCCATGCCTTGTTAATTTGCATGAAACTGTTGTTTAACATTTTACTTATACTACTGCCATTTAGAAAACAGTTGACTTTTATAACAGCTGATAACAGTTTTCTTAGGAGGGCACATTACAGTACTGTAGCAAGGTCCTAATAGCAACGGTATGAGCTTTTGAATACCAATATAAAATAACACCGATATATTGATGATGAATATCTGTAAAACCAAATAACAAGTTAAAAAAACCCAAGAAAATACCAATATGAATGAAAATATGTTTCTTTTAAAAACAAAAGGAAGAAAATAATATTTTAGAAAGTGTACAAATTTTGATAACAATCTTTAGCTCTTTTGTTGTTTTTTACTGATGTGGTTTATTGGAATTTAGGAGAGATAGTAAACACAGAATCGTAGAATCATAGAATCATTTATGTAAGAAAAGACCTTTAAGATCATAGAATCCAACTACAAACCTAGCACTGCCAAGTCCACCACTGAACCACGTCCCCAGCACCACATCTACACATCTTTTAAATACCTCCAGGGATGGTGACTTCAGCACTTCCCTGGGCAGCCTGTTCCAATGATTGACAACCTTTTCAGTGAAGAAATTTTGCCTAATATCCATTTTAAACCTCTCCTGACACAACTTGAGGCCATTTCCTCTCGTTCTATCACTTGTTACCTGGGAGAAGAGACTGACCCCCACCTCTCTACAACCTCCTTTCAGGTAGTTGTAGAGAGCAATAAGGTCTCCCCTCAGCCTCCTTTTCTCCAGACTGAACAACCCCAGTTCCCTCAGCCGCTCCTCATAAGACTTCTGCTCCAGACCCTTCACCAGCTTTGTTGCCCTTCTCTGGACACGCTCCAGCACCTCAATGTCCTTCTTGTACTGAGGAGCCCAAAACTGGATTCGAGGTGCGGCCTCAGCAGTGCTGAGTACAGGGGGACGATCACTTCCCTACTGCTGGACACACTGTTTCTGACACAAGACAGAATGCTGTTGGCCTTCTTGGCCACCTGGGCACACTGCTGGCTCATATTCAGCCAGCTGTCAACCAACACCCCCAGGTCCTTCTCTGCCAGGCAGCTGCTCTTCCCCAAGCCTGTAGCATTGCATGGGATTGTTGTGACCCAAGTGCAGGACCCAACACTTAGCCTTGTTGAATCTCATATAGTTGGCCTTGACCCATTGACCCAGCCTGTCCAGGTCCCTCTGTAGAGCCTTCCTCCCCTCAATCAGATCAACACTCCTGCCCAACTTGGTGTCATCTGCAAACTTACTGAGGGTACGCTCAATCCCTTCATCCAGATAATTGATAAAAATATTAAACAGAACTGGTCCCACTACTGAGCCCTGGGGAACGCCACTTGTGACCATCTGCCAACTAGATTTAACTCCATTCACCACAACTCTTTGGGTGGGCCATCCGGCCAGTTTTTTATGCAGCAAAGAGTACACCCGTCCAAGCAACAAGCAGCCAGTTTCTCCAGGAGAATGCTGTGGGAAACTGTGTCAAAGGCTTTATTAAAGTCCAGGTAGATAACACCTACAGACTTTCCCTCATGCACTAAGTGTGTCACCTTGTCATAAAAGGAGATCAGGTTAGTCAAGCAGGACCTGCCTTTCAGAATCCCATGCTGACTGGGCCTGATCCCCTGGTTGGCCTGTACATGCCATGTGATGACACTCAGGTTGATCTGTTCCATAACCTTTCCCAGCACCAAGGCCAGACTGACAGGGCTGTTGTTACCTGGATCCTCCTTCTGGCCCTTCTTGTAGACAGGCGTCACGTTTTCTGACCTCCAGTCAACTGGGAACTCTCTGGTTAGCCAGGACTGCTGGTAAATGATTGAAAGCAGCTTGGTGAGCATTTCTGCCACCTCCCTCAGTACCCTTGGGTGGATCCCATCTGGGCCCATAGAACTGTGTGTGTCTAGGTGGTGTAGCAGGTCGCTAACCATTTCCCCTTGGATTATGGGGTCTTCATTCTGCTCCCCGTTCCTGTCTTCCGGCTCAGGGAGCTGGGTCCCCGAGAACAACTGGTCTTACTGTTAAAGACTGAGGCAAAGAAGGCATTAAGTACCTCAGCTTTTTCTCACCCTTTGCCACTATGTTTCCCCCCTCATCTAATAAAGGGCGGAGATTCTCCTTAGCCTACCTTTTGTTGCTGATGTATTTATAGAAACATTTTTTATTGTCTTTAAAATGGCAGTAGCCAGATTAAGTTCTAGTTGAGCTTTGGCCCTTCTGATTTTCTCTGTGCATAACCTCATGACATCTTTGTAGTTCTCCTGAGTTGCCTGCCCCTTCTTCCAAAGGTCATCAACTCTTTTTTTTTCCCGGAGTTCCAGCCAAAGCTCTCTGTTCAGCCAGGCTGGTCTTCTTCCCTGCCAGCTTGTCTTTTGGCACATGGGGTTGACCTGCTCCTGCACTTTTAAGATTTCCTTCTTAAAGAATATCCAGCCTTCCTGGACTCCTTTGCCTTTCAGGACTGCCTCCCAAGGGACTCTGTCAACCAGGCACTATCTCCACTTGACAAATACTCAAGCAGTTAGAGCTAGACTTAATAAGACTAAGGTCAAGCATGTCAGTAGAAGATTTGAGGTTTAAAAGAAAGAGACAACAATCCTGATTTCTTTGCTCCCTGCTTATTGTTGTTTTATCTATTGATGTTGCGATGTATTACACTGACTAAATGAGCCTTGTGATGTACCCTTCAGAATGGAGCTGTATTTTGAGATCCATTTCCCACACATTTCCATTGTAAGAAATTGAGCACAAATGTTATTAAGACATACAGGAATCAAGCACTACAATCCAAACTCTTGCTAATTATAGGCTTATGAATCTTTAAGCAAAACTATGTAAGAATAATAATCATGGATATGACTTTACTGTGCATTAAATGTGAATGTCTTGTTCAAGCCTAGATTCACCTTATGTTGTCATGACAGAGTTGCAAGCTACAGACATTTCTTGTATTTTAGGTGAACTGTGGAGCAGAAGGAAATGTTTTGGCCAAATGTTTTGGCAGTCTGCTCAGCCATGCATACTGTTAGTATCTTGCCTACCTCCACAGGATGCTCATGTGGTCAATAATGAGCAACCCAAGCTATATATGCCTTTATAACAGTTTGGGCAGTATGATGGCAAGCTACAGAGATGCTGCAGCCAGCAGTGGCTTTACATAGGGTTGACTTGAGGGGCAGACTGGGATCGAGCCCATTTCCTGGCCTTTGTTCCAAGCCAAGTTCTCAGTAACAAAAGCAAGACAAACAAACAAACAAATGCAAACAAAAAGTCTGAAAGGTACTGATGTCATATTTTGCACTAGGCATACTTTTAATCTCATTAAAAAAGATGTGGAACTGAAGGTCTCTCTTTGTGTAAGATATTCTAGTTTTGAACTATGCAATGAGAATTTTTCCTATTGTACTGTGAGCAATGTAATTTAGAGACTGTACAGTAAAGGTCTCAGAATGTAAGACATTTAGGACAGATATCTTCATATTTTATTTAGTTCTAATTCACTTATTGTGTAGCAGAGTATTTACTTATGATAACATTTAAGGTCTAAGTTAAAGAAAACTTTGATTATATTCAAGCAAACTAGTGTGTAAGCATATCAATACAGCTACCTGCAACAGAAGATGATGCTTCGGATAATACTTTCTAACTCTAAGTTGGTAGAAGCACAAAAAGTTAATTATCACTGTTGTGCATGTTTGTGCATAAGGTGTGTGTGTATGAAGTTTATTACAATAGAGAAATTAAATTAATTCACTGCCATAATAACAACTTGATATGCTGAAATTAACACTTGTATCATAGATTTGTTTTCTGCTTTTAAGAACACTTACATCCTTGTATATAACATTTTTTTAAAAATTACATTTCAAAGTTAAGCAATTAGAAATGTTTCTTCACAATTAATAGCTTGAGTCCTTCATATGCATTATGGCACAGCCTATGTAATACAAACACATTCTTTTCTTTCCTCCCAGAGGGTCCCTTATTCAGTATCCAAGAGGTATGGAGTTCAGTTACCAAGCAGATTTTGCAATACATTTTATATCTATTCAACCTTTTCCTTTTCTGCACACTAATCAAATGTTGCTCCAAAGACAGAATTATTTATCTTCTTGTGAGCTTTTCCTCTGGGGAATGTGAGTGTATCATAAACATTAATTAATTTATTTTGCAGCATCCCTGAGAGATGGAGTGGTATTATTTTACAGGTGATGAACACAGACATAGAGAAATTAAAGTAAAAGTTTTCCATTTATTTTATCTTTCTGTGTGAAATGCTTTTGAAATACTTGTTTTTGAGCTCTAGTCTCATCCTTTCTGCAAATCATGCCCCTGAGCTCTCAAGTCAGACAATGAGAAACTAAGGAAGATATTTTTATAGGCCATAGGTGACCTTCAGTGAAGAAAGTCACCCACATATTGGACTGTATTAGCAAGAGTAGCCGGCAGATCCAAGGAGGTCCAGGGAGAGCCTTACCCTATATGCAGCACTTGCGAAGCCACACCTGAAGTTCTGGATCCACATTTGGACTCTCCAGTAAAAGACAGACATTGATACACTAGAGTGTGTACAGCAGAGGCCACTGAGACAGTCAGGACGCTGGAGCACATGGCGTACAAGTAGAATCTGTGTGTCATCAGTCCTATAAAATAAATCTAAGGGGAGATGTTATTGCTGTTTTCAACTATCCATGGAAGAGCTATAGAGATGGACTCAGACCACTTCTTGTCAGAACACATTAAGAGTGGAAGAACTCAAGCTGAAAATGGAGAATTCTGGTAACATGATATAGTTGTCTCTTTTGCACTTACATTCCATGAGAAATTCAACTGTTTTAACTAAGAATGACTCTCTCGTTGTTCATTATTTCCACCAGTAAACTTCTTCCACAACCCCCCTTGGAGAACTGTGTAAATGGACTGTGGACTGTGCAGATGATAAAGTTAATCTTCATGTTTAGGTCAAGCTCCTCTTTTATAGTGAGAAAGGCAGAGTCCCACATCACTAAATACTGATTTTAAAGACTCTCTTGACTTTTACTTAAATGTCATTTTAAAAGAACAGTGTCAGGTATTATAAGCATGTACAATTTCTTTCATGTAAGATTATTTCAAATAGATTGCTTATATCTTAACCCTCACCTATTTTTATTCTACAGCTTGATAGTTAATATTATGGCTAGTATGTTGTTTGAAGAAAACAGCTTTTATAGTGTGTAGGAATCATTTGGATGGCATTCCAGATTTCTGATGCCAAGGCCTGAAAAATATTATTTCAAAGGCAGCATCTGGCTTCTTGGCATATCTAGTCTTCAGTTTCTCAGTGCCTCTAGGTCTGTTGTATGGTTGGTCACATTTGAGTGCTAATTTTAGTTCTTAACTTCTCAGAATAAAATAGACTTTTGACATTTGTAGAAGGTATGTGTAAGCACATATATAGTGAACAACTTGTACAACTTCTGCAAAGTATTGTTAGTTCTCTACATCAATGTCTGTTGATTACCTGCATTCATACTTATATGAATATCTGTACACATGACAAAATACATACCTAAATAATTATAAGAGGAACTTTTCTTTTTTCACCTGTTCAAACAATTGTCATCTGTGTTACACTGAAGTCATCAGGAACTAACTTTATTTCTTCATTCTTACTAAAATGAATATTTTGCAAGTAATTGCAGTAGTTTCTGACACTCTTTAACATCTATAGAAAAAAGCTTTAGTCTGTGGTAAAGCCCCAATTTTGCTCATATTCAGGTGGATCATTTCTCATGTTTCAGATTTTTCTTCCCCTCCCTCCTTGCTTCTTAATATTCACTTCTCTGATCTGTTTGCAAAAAACATCTACACAAATCACTTTTGTCTTTTGCCATTATCTGATCACAGCCAAATTGATCCCTTTCTTTTCCTCCGTTTTCTTCACAAGTCTGTCCTCATTGCCAAAATCTTACATCTTTCCTGCCTGCATTAGTTTTCTCACTGTTCTTTATTCACCCTGACCCCAGCAGTCACTTCCTCCCCTTTACTTCAGTTCTGTTTTAGTCCAAAATTTGACCAAAGGATCTATAGCACCTAAGAAAAATAAATTCTATGTAGAAGTGACTCTTTAAATAATATATTCAGTCTACTCCATCAAATCCTTAATAATCTCCCTTTTCTTTGGTGTTCAAAGCACCATGTGTTGGCATGGTGGTAACTAAGACATCTAGGACAACTAAGGCTGGTGGTAGAAATTTTACTCACTTATTTGCAGAAACATGAAACTGTGGGTTTATGTGAACTTACACAGAAATTGAAGATTTAATTGTTTCAATTGATTTTCTTTTTCTTAATGATTTCTTTAGAGCTATGTCTTCAAGAATCTTAGTCTTTCATACTGACAACAGAAAAAAACTTCAGCTTGTGAGTAAATATATGCTGTTTTATCACTTGCCTTTAAAGGAATCAAGAAGGGGTGGGATTTCCTAATAATAGGACATGTCACATTCCGTCTCCAAGTATTAAAATTCCCATAGGGCATTTTAAATTCACTCCAAAATCCAGTCCTTGACATAGAATTCAAATCTTCATAATTCTGTCACTTTCCAGGGAATATGGACTTTAATGGTTTTTAATGGTATTACGGTAATTTATTGCAGAGCACTGACTTTAAGGGAATTAACTTTGCCACCTTGTAATTGGCAGAACTGGGACAGTTAGCTAAAGCCCAAGCAGACACTGTTCATTTTATCAACAAGGGCCCTGTCGCTGATGTAATGTTTTACAGATTATATATGACAGTTTTACATCTACTAAACATCTTTTCACACGGGACTTTTTTCACTTTTGTGTTAGAACTAGTGGAAAATTATTCTGAACTAAAATGGCATCCTTTATGATGCCATATACAAATGCATATATTAATTGGCATATATGAGCTGGAAATATTTTTTTGGTGCAATGCCCCAGAAAATAAAAGAAAGAACAACATATTCAGACACACTTCCAGTATTGAAAGCACTTTGATGCAGAACATTCTACTTTTCATACTTTTTTTTTTTTAATTTTACCCTAGAGCTTTTCCTGATGAATTAAGGTAGTCCAGTCATTTTTATTTAGTTAGTTATTAATTTTATCTGCACCAGAAAACAGTCTTAGAATAAATGTGCTAGACCTCTGAATGCATTCAGGTTGAAGATACCTTAAGTCACCCTGGTAAAGAGTGGTTTAAATGACATGTTTGCTGCTATGGAATTTAGAACTGATGTCAAATAAGTTCTACTAAATGATGAACAACTTGCAGCCAGTCTGCAGGGAAGTCCCTGAACAGTAAAATATAATCATGATGAGACTTAATTTATTTGTCATAAAAATTACAGTCAACTCCAACTAGGGCAGAAGTGTTTTGTCTGCAAAGTTGAGAAAAAAAACATTTCCTGCAAAAAAACCAAACTTTCCTTTTCCTTCAGCTATGTTCTGCATGGCTATAATTCCCTCATTCCAGGGTCACAGAATTGATTAAAAATATTGATACATATTGTTTAAAGTATTACATCTCTTATTAAAGTTTTATATCTCCCTTTTTAACTGGCAGGCAAATCAAGACCAAGAGACGTTAACAGAAGTATTCACAGCCAGAGAGAGCTCCTGAGAAGTCACAAATACTGGATATGTAAGTGGAAACTTAGTTACCCCTCCTAAAGTGTATACCCTGTTAAATAAATCATAATGAAATTTGGTCCTTGCTGATGGCATGTAGCTCCTCAGACTATAATAAGTTTCAACATAGAAATGTAGATGTAGAAGGTACTGATTCAGAATGCCAGCAATACACAAATATACGTGACTCAAAGGTGAGGACTGATGAAATGTTGGCTTTCTGATATTTTTCTTGTCAATAGGTGCTTCATTTCTACCCAAGTCTCCCTTTAGGTAACAAAATTAAACATCCTGACTCTTAATTTTTTTTTTTTCCTTTCTACTCTGTGTTAGAAGAAAACATATTTTATTAAATAAGATATAACAACTCTTAAAGTGAAAATTGAGCACTGCCAGCATCAACTCATTTAACAGTCAGATGATGAGGAGTCTTTCTTAGGTAAGGGTTTATATCTTTGATCTCATCAGTATCTGTGTCTTCCCCCATATCTTAGGTTATTGTTCTATCTGCCAGGTTATTGACTGATCTTAATCAGAAAGGGATTGAATAGATCACACTGTTTTAATCTAAGCTGATGGTCAGCTGCAGTCTTCAGTGAAGCCACTCATTTCTGGCCCAGGGTATCCAGCTTTTCAACTTTTTATCTCATTGTCAGGATAAAGCACCCTTCCCCAGCCAATGTATTTAAGTTTAGTGCAAGGACCCCTGCAGAACAGACAGCAGTTTTGTAGTACATTTTGATTGTACAAACCTCAGAATCAATTAAAGAGTGCAAAATTTATTGCAGATTGTACCTTCCTAATTAATCAATAACCAGTACGTGAAGCTTGAATTAGGGCTGAACAAAATGACACAGAAAGCATTTTCTCTACAGTATAGAAACAACCACTAACTTTAGTTTTCTCATATAAAACCAGGGACCTAACACCAGGAAAAGGTTCATAATCTCAAATACAGATAGGTTAGTCTTTGACTATTTTCCTCAGTGTCCAAAATCTTTCTATTTTCATTTGCATCTCAGTTACACCTAGTTAACTTCTTGCTTAGTTGGTTTCTGGAGATCTGAAAGCCAAAGTAGTAAGTGAGGTTTCTTTGAGGTAGTACACGTAACACAAGAATAAGGCCTTACTTATTATAAAATAAACTTACTTATAGAATAAACATACTTATTTTCTTAAATCTGAAACATGATGCCACCATGAAAAAAAATCCAGCTTCTATGTCAACTCAAATCAACAGGAGTGTTCATGTTGGTCATTCTGGAGTTTAACTTAAACTTATGAACAACAAAGCAGCTACCAAAATCTCTTTCTACCATTTGTCTTGCCAAAACAGTATGGGAAAAAAATAGTTTATTCAGAGAATAAAATTTTCTTTGGAGTAATATAGAGTGCTCTTTTCCAAATGGCCATATGTTTTCTGTATGAAACTACACATTTTCATCAGCAAACCAGCAGTGCATGAGGAAACAAATAACAGAACAATACCTATGTTACATAGTATTAGGAGGTGTTTAAAGTCCAAACTAACAGAACAAATACTTTGTGGATAAAAAGACAAAGATGAGGTTTTCTCTATCACATCTTATGGGCACTGAATAAATCACAATTTGCTTCTTTTGGATAATTGTTCCTAGATTTTTGTAAACTTATGGCAGATGTGTTCATGAAAAATTATGCCTGTCATAGAAAATTTGGAAAGAGTCCTAGGATGCCCAATTATGCAAGAGTTATAGCTCATGTAAGGGACACCTACTGTTTTAAAGGGCAAAGTGGGAATTATAAATTTTCCACAAAGGAAGTTCTGTCTGGAAGATTTAATGGAGCTGGGACTTGAACAAAAGATGCCAGTTTTTTTTGTTTTGTTTTGTTCTTTTCTGACACCCATTTTGTCAACAACAATTAATATTAAGTGCTGCAGTGGTCTGAATCCAAGCATAGGCATTTTATTCACACTTGATGCTTAATATATGCTATGTAAAGAAGAAACACAGTGAAAAAACAGGCATATTGCCTACTGTTTGCTGGGTTTTTTTCCTCTTGAAGGAATATTTTTATAATCTGGGTACATGTTGTTAATATATGTATTTGTATATTCCTTTAATTACCTAGTTAATATAAGGCATAAAATACAAATAACTTCTAAAGAACTGTATATATTACAGAGTTTTATTTTTCTAAGTGATTTGTAGAGTCAAAGATTATGTACCGATTAGGTACACTTAATTTGATCTCATCTATTGTACAGACTGGCATAGTCCATCACCCACAAATTTCTGCTGCAGGCTTATATCTGGAGCTGTGTGTAAGATGGAAGTTCAATTTTATAAGAATTCCTGAGATTTCAGGCATGTGTCACAGAATCACAGAATCACAGAATCATATAGGTTGGAAAAGACCTTTAAGATCATCGAGTCCAACCATAAACCTAACACTGCCAAAACCACCACTACACCATGTCTCTAAGTACCTCATCCAAACGTCCTTTAAATACCTCCAGGGATGGCGACTCAACCACTTCCCTGGGCAGCCTGTTCCAATGCTTGATAACCCTCTCGGTGAAGAAAAATTTCCTAATATCCAGTCTAAACCTCCCCTGGTGCAACTTGAGGCCATTTCCTCTTGTCCTATCACTTGTTACCTGGGAGAACACAAAACTGGACAGTGTCCTGTCCGCGGAAAAAAAGGAAAAAATAACAGTGCCAAAAATTACTTTTCCACAACAGAAAATTCAGTTTAAAAATAAAAAAGAAAAATAAAAAAGGAAGAAAGGAAGAAAGAAAAAGAGAGAGAGAGAGAGGAAGGAAGGAAGGAAGGAAGGAAGGAAGGAAGGAAGGAAGGAAGGAAGGAAGGAAGGAAGGAAGGAAGGAAGGAAGGAAGGAAGGAAGAACTTTCAAGTAAGCACTGATTTACTACTGCAGCTCTTATTCTCCAACAGGCATCTGCTTCAAGGAGAATAAGCAGGTCTCATTTTGGCATAATAGCCTGTAGGAGGAGAATCATTCAGGAAGTGAAATGTGTGTTCTGCAATACAGTTATTCAGGAATTGAACTATGTGTATTCTGCAATGGTAAAATCATACAGGGTTTTCTACCAGTTCCCTTAAAACACTCTATTGGCCAAGATATGCTTAAGACTGGGAAATGACAGCTAATGGCAGTTAATTGTGCATAAACTTTTTTTAAAAGAAAATCCAAATTTAACTAGATAAAGAGTTATTTGGCTATCTGGATCATTAAAAGAATGTGTACAGTGTCTTTGGTTGTAAAACATTAAGAAAAACACCAATGAAACCATCTAGAGACCAAAGGTATTACAGAGAAATAGTACCCCAAAGTGGAGTATATCTCCCCAAATGCATGTACTGCTGGAATTACTGGACATGTTGATGCCATACCATGAAATTACAACAAGTGAGAAGGTTACTAGGAAACTAGTAATCATTATTTTGCATTAAAATGTTGTCACATGATATATGTGAACTTAGTAGTTATTTTTTCCTCTACTATAACATTTCAAAGGTAGTAAACCTATTAATCTAGAAGTGTTGGAGATTCTTTTAGAAATAACTTTGAAATAAACAAACCCACCCTGTGTGATTGGTTACATGCATGAATGCATATTCTATTTGACTAATTATTGAAAAAAAAGAACTTTTTAGGTATAAAAGCTAAAAAAAAAAAAAAAAATTAAAGGTAAGGAAGGTAAGAAAGATTTGAAACTTATGTCCCAACCCAACTTTCCTTCAAGTAAATGTGAATCATTGCTTTGGTTTGAAAAGAAGCTGCAGTCTGGCCAAAAAGAGCTACAGATCCTAATTCTCAAGAATAGCACGTGAAAACTTTCTGAGAAGTTCTAGTCTACAAGTTATGCTTGGCCACTTTCTAGTTCCTTGTATATTCTAAGGCTTGTATTAGTTGTAAATGCATTAGTATTATATTGCAAACATATAATATGTAATCTATTTAACTAGTGACTTATTGTAACTTATTTTAGCTTTTAATATATTACTTCTTACTATATATTTGGTTGCCAACGGTACAAGTAGGTCTCTGGACACATTCATAAATTTTTTTCATAAGGATCAGTGTTCTAAATATGCATTTACTGGAGTACTGTTAGTACCATAAACTCAGTGTTCGTATTTTTGTCAATACTCTAAATGCATTGTAATTACAGAGGTATCATAAAGCTTATAGAAAATTTAGTTTGCCTGAAAATCGCAATTTTCAAAGTTCTTAACGACAGCCATTGCTTACCTAATGCATGGTGTTCCATGTAATTTAATAATTTTTGTTACCAGTTAAGCTACTTATAAATTAACTTCTTCTGAATGAATATAATATGAATTTTACTTGACTTTTTTGTATTTCTTTAGATGCACTACAAGTATTTCCAATTAAGTAATGGAGTGACATTTTAAAAAAATCTAATTTACATTATAGACTGTGTGAAAGGAAAAGGTAATTCATCTGCCTGAAAAGTGAGATAAAGAACTGACATTTCATCAGCACTTTTTATGCATATTTAAGATGTAGAATGAAATACATTTTGAGAGGTAGAGAGAAGTGATATTAGGAAAAAAAAAGGAGAAAGAGAGAGGAAGAAAGAAAGTCATGGAAGAAGTTATGAGATACAGTATGCAGTTGGTGGCATTCTCACAGTTACATTGCAATTTGATAATTACTTCAAAAGGTAGAATTAAGTTTATACATACCCATTTAAGCAACTACATACAAAATTTAGTAGTTTCTAGCATTCATAAAACTCTTACCCATTTTCACTGAGCTATGTAGCAGTTTAACATCTCTGGCCAACTAGGTGTCTAACAGTGAGAACACAGAAAAATGTCTAAATATTGAGTAAGCTAGGTTACCATCCAACCTGCAGGCCATTAGGCGTGCTATGTATCCTCTGAATAACCTCAGCCAAAAGACCATAAAAGTAGTGTGATGGTATCTCTCTATTGCTTCCTAATGCCTTGCAACTACACAGTTCACCAAATGTGTGGGACCCTGACTTAACTGTATTGCCCAATTCTGAGCAGATTTGAACTTGGATTTTGGAAAAGCAGAAGAATATTCTACCTCTTCAGCAATGGAATATATTAATGCAGGCTTCTTGCAGTTTTTTCTTTTGAAGCTTTTCTAAAATGGAACAGAATACACACTGGAATACATGATTCTGCATTTTAATTCTTAGAATGCACACCTAAAAGGAGTGTGGGACTATCTGGCCTGAATTTATTGTTTCAAGAACAGTTTATGTATTATTTAAAGACTGAGGTTTTTGTTTTGTTTTGGATTGGTTTTTTTTCTTTTGTTCTTTTGATCAGGGAAGGTATAATCTAAAAAGTTGAAAGCACATTTGGGATGTTTACAGTTTAGTTCCTGCTCCAATAATTATTAAAATTTCTATACAAACTAGAATAGTTTCTGCAAGAAAAGATTGGGAGAACTTCACTCAGAATACTACATAGCTCAGTATTTGAATACTGAGTGATAGGAAATGAAATCAAATCAATCAGATCGAAACCTTATTGTGTCTCAGAAAAATGATTAATATTCCAGAATTTAAAAGGGACTGTGCAATGCCTTCAGTGAGAAAGAAAGATCTAATCTAGTTTAGGTGCTTTAAGATAAGATTAACATTTGGAATTCCAAATATAAAATATATTTAAGACATATGTCTCTAGAGGTTCTCCTCAGCTTTTATACTGTCTTCACTTCACTGTTACTTTCTTTACTGTGGTGGTTTCTGTAAACCATATTGCAAGACACTTAAACTTTTACAGTGACACAATATCTTAAGAGTTAGGCATTGCAATGACAACTTCATCTATGTGAAAATACCCAGAATAAGCCAAGAAATGTATGTTTTATTTATTAAGCCTCACTATACATGTTCAGGTTAATATGTATATACTTGATTCTATTTCATAGAATCATAGACTATCCCAAGTTGGAAGGGATCCATAAAGATCATCAAATCCAACTCCCTGCTCCTCACAGGACTACCTAAAACTAAACCATATGACCAAGAACATCGTCCAGATGGTCCTTGCACTCTGACAGGCTTGGTGCCGTAACCACTTCCCCAAGGAGCCTGTTCTGGTGACTGACCACCCTCTCAATGAGGAACCTTTTCCTAATGTCCAATCTGAACTTCCCCTGATGCAGCTTCATTCCATTTCCTCATGTCCTAAATTTAAGTTAGTGTCTGATCTGTAGCTGGCATAGACTATTAACATCTGTTCATCAGCGGAAAATCACTTACCTTTGAAAAAGTAAGAGAGATGTTTATTCCTATTTCATTCCTATTACACTAACAGAAGTCAGCAGTGATGTGAATGGTGATGGTTAGCCATAAAAAAATACTTCATTGGTAAGTAAGCTACTCTTGATATCCATAGCACTGACGTGATATTTTAGTCTGAGTCAAGGTCACCTCAACGTTGCTTTCAGCTGTTTTTTGTCTGAGAGACTTAACGGTAATTTCAGGGAAATCATGAAACTGGAGATGAGAACATAAAAATAATGGGCATGTTATGTATCTAGCTCCCCCTCCTTTTCTTTTTTTTTTTTTTTCTCTTCTCCTTCCTATTCTTTTGAAAATCATTCTCAAAATATCCACTGATTTCAGTAACAACAGGCATGGATACACTAAGAACAACAGAAGGCAGAGTCATTCTATGCCTTCCTTGCAGACTGTGTCTGCAATCTATAAGAAGCATACATTATTCTAAGACATATAAAGCACAAAACAGAAATCAATCAGTTTCAAAATCTTAATGAACTAAACAATTTCAAGACAGTCTTCAAGAACACATGTGGGTACTTATTAAGTTCCCAAAGGCTGTATCATAAGATGATAGTTAAAATTTTTGCAATACATAGAATAATACTTAAAGTCATGTCACTTCTGGAGACTGCAGAAAACCATATAAATAGAAAATGTTGTCTTAGCATAAATATGCAAGCTGTTTATAATGAAAGAAGTAGTATAATAAATGGATATCTGAAATAAAGCTGAAAACATTTGATGGAGGATTTTGAATTGTTAATTCTTCATCATCAAAGTTATAATAATTATTTGGCGAATCCTGTTGGTGTTTGATATGTTTTTTTCTGTCTGTGTTATAATATTATAAATATGTTTTTATAGAAACAGTTTCTTCATAAGAGTCCTCTCGTATTTTATGGCTAGCACGGGCAATTATAGTCATAGTCTTATATGGTGCAGTCTTAGAATTTTTCTCTGTAATTCATGCTCAGTAATTTGCAATCAACTCCGAGGT